>NC_135691.1:35623027-35633027 GCF_964276395.1 Gasterosteus aculeatus | reverse complement strand
AAAATGTGGGATTTGTGTTCTGTGACAGAAATAATAAAAATTAACACTTTGGAGCCTTTGGATAAAAACTACATGGACTACGTTTACAAGCACAAAAATACTCACTTTGTTCCCCAAAAGAGACAATATTTTGATTGTTCACGAGGCTAATTCATTTTCCACTATTGTTCCCGTAAACTGTTCTTCAGGCTTTTATTTTGACACGAAAGACCAATAAGAAAGGACTTTGCAGAAGGAAGCTTCTTGTGACTTGTGCCAAATAAAGCAAAGCCGTCTTTAGCTTTTTAAAATCTCATTTCAAAATTCAGATTCGCTCCATTTCACCAACCGCAGGGTGGGGGGGGGCTTGAGAGTTTTGGGTTGAATAATTTACATCAGTGTACTTTCATGGTGCGTGTGTTCAGTGGTTGCCTAGCAACAATCTGAGGCCCCGTCTCCGCTTGTACTTTCGTTCCACATGATATTTAAGAGAAGGAATCCGTATATAAACAATCAATGCTTTCTTTGTTCTGTTTTAACTCGCATCACATCGAAAAGTAAAAGCTCCGCCCTCTTTTTAAGCTTCTGTCAAAGCAACAAATATTCATCTGTATGAATAAAGAAACAATGAGCCATTTGCGTCACTATTGTTTGCTAATGCATGCTCAGACTCATATATATATATATATATATATATATATATATATATATATATATATATATATATATAGTTTGGGATTATTGGAGCAGAGCCATCACTTTGTTTTCAATGTTATTGTGAAGAAGATTGAACACTTTTCAGAATAAAGTCCAGTTTTTAAAGTTCATGTTGGTTATTGTACAAAGTCAGAGTTTCTCAACCGCCACAGAACATTTCTGTCTCCTACATTGACTTGTTGAATACATATTTATTTTAATCAACTAATGTAGCTTGAGAGATTTGTGGGTTTTATCCATGTTAAATATTAGGATATTAAAACAGCTTTAACCTGAGATCTTTGATGATCTTTAAACTAAATAACTAAACTTTTAAATGCTCTCATTCATATTAAGTTAAGTATCATTATGTTACATTTATTTTAAATTAAGTATCATTATGTTACATTTATGTTAAATTAAGTATCATTATGTGACATTTATGTTAAATTAAGCATCATTATGTGACATTTATTTTAAATTAAGTATCATTATGTTACATTTATGTTAAATTAAGCATCATTATGTTACATTTATGTTAAATTAAGTATCATTATGTTACATTTATGTTAAATTAAGCATCATTATGTTACATTTATGTTAAATTAAGTATCATTATGTTACATTTATGTTAAATTAAGTATCATTATGTTACATTGACGACACAAACTCATCATCAACAGCGAGGTTTCTTTTCCAATAATAATGTCTTTATTCAACTTGGATTAAAAGTCGTCTTCACACACTCGCAGTAAACAAAGTCTTGTGATCTCAGAAATAGATCATTTATAAATAAAGATCATCATCACTTCCCAGAAGTTCAGTCCGACGCGTCGGAGCTATTTTCTGCCTCAGACGTCCCAAAGGAGTCGGTTTACAAAAGCAGCTCAAAAGACAACGGGGAGAAAGTCACGATGAGGAGGGTGATGAATGTGAGGAAGGTGGAGGGAGGAGACACCATGAGGTGCACGGACATAACATATAAAAACAAACCTAATAACTCATCTGAGACTGGAGGTGAATCAGCAGCGGGTTCCATAATGAGAATTAATAAATAATTATATTAATTAATTAACAGAATCCTTCCTCCTCCTCCCACCATCACATCGCTGCACAACAGAGACCTGACGTGTTCATATGAAAGACTCACGCATGTGCTGATTGAGAGGTTTCTCCTCTGGTTCTGTGTACGGTTCAACTTGTTGTTGTTGTTATTGTTATTATCATAGACGGAGATATTAAATGTTTTATTCACAACACGCAGCCGTTTACATAATGCCACGTACGTTCCACATTACATGGTATTCTGAGACAAATCAAATAAAAATATGATAAATCATTACCTCATCACAAGCATTTCAACATAAAAGACACAAGTCAGTGTTGTATGTTGGACCACTGAGCAGATGTTCTGGGGATCAGGAATCAGGAAACATTTATTAGCCAAAATATGTCAAACATACAAGGAATTTGTCTTGGCGGTTGGTGCGCGACAGTAGACAGACAAGACAACAGTGCACAAGTAATAAAATAAAGTGGGATGAAATGCTAATGCAATGGGTTAGTAGAATAAGGCTAAGGCTATGGGTTAGTATAAAACAAGGGAATAAAGTTAAAAAATGTTAAATATTAAAAAGTTAAAAAGAAAAATATTAAGCATAAAGTGCACTAACGAACAAGTAACAGACAAGAGATAAAGTGACAAGGTGATGAATTGCAGTTAAAGTGACGTGTGCAGTATGAGGGGGAGTGACCGGTGGAGTGTTATAGTCAGTCAGTGGGGGACCGGCTCTGTTGATGAGCCCGACTGCCGACGGGAAGAAACTGTTGGTGTGGCGGGAGGTCGTAGTCCTGATGGACCTCAGCCTCCTGCCACATGGAAGGGGCACAAACAGGTTTTGTCGGGGTGAGAGGGGTCGGCTACCATCTTTTTAGCTGCTTCAGAGACCTGGAAGCGAACAAGTCCTGCAGGGACGGCAGATT
Organism: Gasterosteus aculeatus; assembly: GCF_964276395.1. Taxonomy (NCBI): domain Eukaryota; kingdom Metazoa; phylum Chordata; class Actinopteri; order Perciformes; family Gasterosteidae; genus Gasterosteus; species Gasterosteus aculeatus. The sequence goes on along the minus strand of NC_135691.1, from coordinate 35,630,369 downwards.
GCAGCCGATCAGCCTCTCTGCAGAGCGGAGGACACGCTGCAGCCTGCCCTTGTCCTTGGCTGTGGCTGCAGCGTACCAGACGGTGATGGAGGAGCAGAGGACGGACTCCATGATGGCCGTGTAGAAGTGGACCATCATCGTCTTTGGCAGGTTGAGTTTCTTCAGCTGCCTCAGGAAGAACAACCTCTGCTGAGCCTTCTTGGTGATGGAGCTGATGTTCAGCTCCCACTTGAGGTCCTGGGTGATGATGGAGCCCAGGAAACGGAAGGAATCCACAATAGTGACGGGGGAGTCACACAGGGTGATGGGGGAGGGTGGGGCTCTGTTCCTCCTGAAGTCCACAACCATCTCCACTGTCTTTAGAGCGTTGCAAAGCAACGTTAAGAAGTGACCTCTCTGAGGGTCACAACACCACCACCACCACCAACAACAACAACAACAATAACAACAAAGAGTTGAAGAGCTTGTTTCTGCAGTCTGTTACTGTCTATGTCGGTATTCTTCAGGGCTGAGGACAACCTGGACAATCAATTACACCTTCTGTTAAAATCAACCACAAGAGCATAAAAACAACAACAACAACATAGCAACAGGGAAAGAAAGGGATAATAAGGAAAAGGAAGTAAACGGAAAGGAAGCAACAAGTGGAGGCAAGAAGATAAAAACCAGAGGAGAGAAGAAGTTAATAAAAAGAAGGTAATGTGAGGAAAGTTTAAGGAATCAGAGGGAATGAAGTGAGGAAGGTGAGGTGGAGATTCTGTGGGCTGAGGACCAACATCTGAGTCAGAGGAGATCTATTCTTACCGAGATAAGAATAGCGTCCGTCTGCAGCTCCACCACGAGCTCCACAGACGGGGGGTCTGTAGGGGCGTCTGTGGGAGGGTCTGTGGGGGGGTCTGTGGGGGCGTCTGTGGGAGGGTCTGTGGGAGGGTCTGTGGGAGGGTCTGTAGGGGGCGTCTGTGGGGGCGTCTATGGGAGGGTCTGTGGGGGCGTCTGTGGGAGGGTCTGTGGGGGGGTCTGTGGGGGCGTCCGTGGGAGGGTCTGTGGGGGCGTCTATGGGAGGGTCTGTAGGGGGGTCAGTGGGAGGGTCTGGGGGGGCGTCTGGGGGGGGGTCTGTCGGGGGGGTCTGTAGGGGCGTCTGTGGGGGCGTCTGGGGGAGGGTCTGGGGGGGGGGGCTGTCGGGGGGGTCTGTAGGGGCGTCTGTGGGGAGGGTCTGGGGGGGGGTCTGTCGGGGGGGTCTGTAGGGGCGTCTGTGGGAGGGTCTGGGGGGGGGTCTGTGGGAGGGTCTGTGGGAGGGTCTGTGGGGGCGTCTGTGGGAGGGTCTGGGGGTGGTGGTATGTTCGTCTCCTGGAGGCCTTTAAGGAGTTCATGACTCCTGAGGGATCACCAGCAGCAGCGTCCTCCTCTCGCAGACTTCTTCACTCCACCATCAGCAGCAGGATTTTTCTCCCCAGTTTTCAGAACAAAACAAACCCTTCAGCACATGAACGGCTCTCTGCAGCGACCTCAGAGAGCTGATGTTGGATGTGGGCGAGCTGCTCCACCACTCGCCTCCACCCACATGCCTCCCTCCCCCCTCCTCTCTCTCTCTCTCTCTCTGGTGGAGAACCTCACAGCTCCGGTTTCATTCTCCACCCGATTCTGCTCTGCTGCTCCGTCCTTCAGAACCCAGAAGCCTCCAGACGGAGGAGCAGCACTCGGCTCATCGTGTTTCTTCTCCACCTGCTGCCACTGAGCTCTGAGCACCACCCGTCCATATGGGCTCACCGCGGGGGGGCATGCACCTTTCAACCAGTTAAAATACCTGGAATCAGTGTAAAGAACGCATGTTTACCTCCAGATAAGACGACGTAGGACTTCATTAATCCAGATGGAAATAAATGAATAACACAGAGCGCGATAAGAATATGACAATAACAATAAATAAATAGCATCAAAAAGTAGACAGACAAGCGCAAGAGTAAGGTAAATAAATAGAGGCATCTAAAGGAAGACGTTTAACGTACATTACTGGTATTAGCCGTGTTCATTATGAATGTAATAACTGAAGAACAAAAGATGACGTGACTTTTGTCACAATGAACCGTAATTAAAGAAAACAACCATAATGTGTTTGTGTCTTATCTGACCTCAGGTCTTCTGATCATGAGTAAATACTTTAAACTAGTAAAACATTCTCTGACTGGTTGATCTGTTCCTCCCGCCGGCTGGATTCCAGAACTGAGAAACTTTTGTTTACATCCAAAAATAACAAAACCAAAAACATACAATAAATGCTGCACTCAGTAACGTTATGTGTTGGTTACGCAATAAGGATAGCTAACCGCTAACGTTAGCATCGGGGTCCGATGAGTTGGTGTTTTGTGTCGTTGTCGTCAGAACCTCAGACCTTCTGCGTCTCCTTGTGTGTGTCGGAGTGGACAGAAGAAGCAAATAGGAGAAGAAGTTCTCATCATTACGGTTCATCCTCAGAGGAACGTGAATGAGAAGCTACATTTTATCATATGTTGTTCGGTAGTTGTATATTTACTGTAAAAATGATAACATCTTTTAACCTAAAGATGTCGCTTGAGGAAAAGATTCTTAAAGGTTTTCACGGGTTGGTCTCCAGGGGACAATGACTGTGAGCCTTGCAGCTAGAACGCCTGAAAAATGTTAAATGATTGTGGAGAGACGAAGCTACCAGAGAACCACCGAGGAACGTGAATAAGTAATGAATAAATAGATAAATAAATAATAAATCTCAGACATTTCCCCTTCACGAGGAGCCGGCCGGCCGCTGCTCGGCGGAGCGGAAGAAGCTCGCACTCGGTGTCCCGTTCCCGTCACGCCGAGGTCATGAAATATTCACAGCTGCACTTTCTTGAGGCTTCGATTGTACGAAGAGAAGAAGAGAAGAACGGAACGAGAACATCAGTCGGAGAGATGTTTGTACCGGATCCTTATGCCTCTGTTAGCCCCTGTTAGCCTCTTTAGCCTCATTATCCTATTTAAGCCTCTGTTAGCCTCTGTTAGCCTCTTTAGCCTCATTATCCTGTTTAAGCCTCTGTTAGCCTCTTTAGCCTCTGTTAGCTCCTAGCAAAAAGAGAGCTAAAAGAGACCATGTGTCAGAGCTTTTGTGTCTCAAATTGGCCTGAAAAAAACCATATTTATCAGATGAATGAGAGAAACGTATATTTAGATTATTAAATATAATTCTTAATTTGAGTGTGTCTGTGATGAACACCTCACTTACTTATACAAGAAAACAGCTGTGAAAACAGGTTAGAGTTCCTTATGCTATAAATACAGTTTTTCCCTCCTTCCCATAAGTCTCTGTCTCTCGTTACGTCAGCCATGTTAAGAGGATAACCATCTCCTCCTCCTCTTCCTCCTCCACCTCCACCTCCTCCTCCTCCTCGTTGAACTGTGCAGTGTTTCATGTATTCAGGGGGCAGTGGGGCTGCACAGCGACACCGTTCTCTCTTTCTACCAGGAGGACCCTTCAAAAGACGACGAGAGGTGTAACCGGGTAGGTGGTACAAATACACAGTAGACGTGCATATATATATATATATATATATATATATATATATATATATATATATATATATATGCAGAGACCACTTCATCTGAGCAGCATTGTTAAATGTGTAGAATTGAGGTTTGAATAAGTGTCCATAGAAGAAGTGGATGTAGTCTTTGTAGCACCACCTGCTTATTGTGGAGGATTTGAAGCTTCGAGTTTTAGGATTCAGGAGAGTTTATCTGTTTTGACCATATCAGGACTTTGGAGGACGTAGAGATGGGGTAGAGTCTCTAGAACAGACCTGTCAATCAGCGTGTAGCCCCGCCCTAAAGCATCACCTGAATACATTTTTACAACCAAACGCTTGGAAAAATTAACATGTTTACAAGTTTATATCATGAACAATTTCGCCTTGTTATTATCTGGCTAAATAATTAAAAAGTAATTGTTTCCAACACAAAATGAATTGGGGACCGTTGTTTTTTCAGAAGAACATTTTCCTTCATGAAAACCAATTAAAAAAAAGAATTATTCACAAGATTCTTCTCGGCTTTTCTTTGCGTTGAACTTCCACGATGAATATTCCTCTTGTTCCTTAAAATAATAACTTTTATTTATTATATACATTACCGCCGGTGATAAGCATCCACAACGCCAACATGCTGCGTGTGTGCGTGTTTGTGCGCGTGTGTGTGCGCGCGTGTGTGCGCGTGTGTGTGTGTGCGCGTGTGTGCGCGTGTGTGCGCGTGTGTGTGCGCGTGTGTGCGCGTGTGTGCGCGTGCGTGTGCGCATGCGTGTGCGCGCGTGTGTGTGCGCGTGTGTGCGTGTGTGTGCGCGTGTGTGTGCGCGTGTGTTCACCGCACCGTGTGTTGATTGCATGTTAGAAATAAGTCAAAGTCAAAAGAATTGTCCAAAAAGTTCAGAGAAGAGATCGTTGCACAAACAAGGAAAATGATACAAAAGCACTGAATGTCCATAGAAATACAGTTGGAAGCATAGTTGGCAAGTTGAAAGTTGACGGACCAGCGGCTACGCGACCTGGACGTGGCAGAAAGAGGAAGCTGCCAGCGGCTGCCACCAGATTCCTGAGGAGGCAACTGGTCAAAAACCCTCAAGTGACTGCAGAACACCTGCAGCAAGACTTGGCCTATGGCCTATGGATCAGCGCTCTGTCTGGAGGGAGACGAATGAAGCATATGCTGCCTACAGTGAAGCATGGCGGTGGCTCAGTGATGCTCTGGAAACCTGCAGCGTGTGGAGGCCACGATGGACTCAAATATCAGGAAATCTGCCGTCTGTGATGAAGCTGAGACATTGGACCTTCCAACAGGACAAGGATCCCAAGCACACCTCAAAGTCCACCAAGGCTTGGATTCAGAAGAAGAGATGGAAGATTCTAGAGCAGCCGTCACAGTTGCCTGACTTGAACCCCGTCGAAGATCTCTGGTGGGATTTGAAGAAGACGGTTGAAAAACGACACCAAAGAATATTACTGAACTGGAGGCCGTGAGGAACGGGCTCAGATTCCTCAGGAACGCTGTCAGAAGCTGCTGTCTGGCTGTGCATCACGTTTGCAGCAGGTCATAACAGCTAAAGGTGCTCTACTAAATACTGAAGATGCTCGGCATGAGGGGGGTGAATCATTTTGAGACTGCAGTAAATTCATTAAAGTCATTAAAAGTAGCATTTTGTGTTGAATTAGGATAAAACCTTTGTAATATTAGTTTAATTAAATTACTTAAACAATTATTGTGTAATTTGTTTATTGCAAACAACTGAGAAATTGTATATTCTGCCAATAAACTGTATGTGTGTGCGTGTGTGTGTGTTAAGCCGCCCTACCCCTGTCCGCGTGTGTACCCTAAACATAAAAACATTGTAACAACTAATAATAATATAGAAAAAGAAAATGACATGCGTGAAACTGTGGTTGCCATGGTAACCAGAGGCACTTATGGGGGAGACACTTATCTTTCCATTTGTCACAACCCTGATGACATCACAAAGGTCCTCTACCTCCACCTCGTGGCCGCACAGCGTCACTGCATGTTTAAACACACACACACACACACACACACACACACACACACACACACACACACACACCGTCACAGGGGGTTCTCACACACAGCTATGGCAACAGGCGAACACTAGCATGCGTTGCCATGGTAACCACTCGGACAGGGGAGCGTGAAGAGATGTAAGGAATAAAAGCAGATTAAGGAGCTTGTTGGTCAGGCGAGCAGCAGAGGGGCTCTTCACCAGCTTCAGGTGTTGATGGAATGAACATCAGGTCACTTGAGGTCACAGTGAGACGACCCCCCAACAGGACTGGCTTCTCCCTCTTGATGTCTTTAGCTAGTGTCGTGATCACTACTGGAGACAGGAGACCTCTGGGACATCAGACCTGTTATCTGTTATGAACATCAACATTTGTTTAATTAATCACACTATGAAGTACAGCACCTTTTAGAAATATTCAGATTTCATTTTTTATGATATTTCTTTAATTCCATATTCATCTTACTTTTCTTTAAATACTTAATACTAATACTTTTTTGTCATTAAAGTAAATTAAATTAATATTTACATATTAATATTTCTTATTTTTAACATGTATTAAACTACAATTCAGCTTTACCTGTTTTATTTAAATAACCATCTGAAGTTCATGTGCAGCATTCTGACTGAGATATTGCATCATATTTATTTTATGTCTTTAGTATTTTAGACAAACTGAACGATTGTTGTGAATCTATTTTATTTGATGTTGCAATGAAGAATTCACTCTGACACATTCAGATTCCTGTGGATTTGAAGCTTGGGAAACCTTAAATAGATGCTGTGAGGTTAAAGGTCGTCGCGTTTGGTTAAAGTGTCAGAGAGAAAAGAGGGAGAGTCGTGGGGAGAAACAAAGCTGTCGTCCTCGCCGAGCACTTCATGAGATTAAAGAGCGAGAGACGGCGCCCTTTTCTCTACAGTAGCTGATACATCTTAACGGGGGAAATAAGTTATTCTAGAAGCAGTCGAAGATTTAAGGCGTGGATGGCGAGGGGGGCGGCGGGAGCGGACGCACCTCGCGGCATCGCTCGGACCCTGAAAGCACCGTCTCCACCTTACTGTCAGAAAGAACAACAGCGAGCGCGTAGAAAACTCCTTCGAGTGCGAGCAGAGATTCTCCTCGTGAGCAAGCGAGCAAATACCTCGCGGAGACGGACTTTTGCCTGGCCTTGAGGGAGATGTGAAAAGGTTCTGTGCTGTGTGCCTCAGAAGCCCCCCCCCAGCCCGCTCGTTCCACTGCCCATCATTGAGGTGCCCTTCGAGCGCATCGGGATGGACCTGGTAGGGCCGCTACCGAAGTCCGCCCGAGTACATCCTCGTCGTGGTGGAGTGTGCCACCCGGTACCCGGAAGCCGTCCCGCTACGAAAAGCCACAGCTAAGAACATTGCCCGGGAGCTCTTCATGTTGTTCAACCGGGTCGGCATCCCGGCCAAAATCCTGACCGACCAGGGCACCTCATACATGTCTCTGCTGATGGCGGACCTTTGCCATCTCCTCAAAGTGAAGCAGCTCCGGAAATCCGTGTGCCATTCCCAGACGGACAGCCTACTTCCACCAAACCCTGAAGAGAATGTTTAAGCGAATCGTGGCAAAGGACGGGCGCGACTGGGATCTCCTCATCCCCTATGTGTTGTTCGGCATCCGTGAGGTCCCCCAAGCATCAACGGGATTCACCCTTTCACCCCCTTTGAACTCCTCTTCGGCAGGAAACCCTGTGGACTCCTGGACGTCGCCAGGGACACCTGGGAACGGAAGACTGCAAGCCCGCAATG
>NC_135691.1:35598027-35618027 GCF_964276395.1 Gasterosteus aculeatus | reverse complement strand
ATTTCCTCATAGACGTCTATGGGAGCAGAGGAGTCGCCCCCTGCTGGTCACTACAGAGAAGTAGAGTCATTTCCTCATAGACGTCTATGGGAGCAGAGGAGTCGCCCCCTGCTGGTCACTACAGAGAAGTAGAGTCATTTCCTCATAGACGTCTATGGGAGCAGAGGAGTCGCCCCCTGCTGGTCACTACACAGATACACAAAAATGATGCACATAAAAAAAAAAAGATAAACAATCTCAACATCTCAAAAATCCACAACTATCAAACGTTTGCTCCCTTGATTCAATTCAATCCCCTGATTCCTGGTCTCCTCCTCCCTTGTCTCCTCCTCCCTCCCTGGTCTCCTGGTCTCCTCCCCCCCCGGGTCCCGGGCTGTTTCCTCGCCCCCCCCTGACTTCCCCTCTGCGCTCTATTGTAGAAACATCTAATGGCCGTATCCAGTGCGTGAAATCGCACGTTGCCAGTGGCCGGTTCTGCTTCATGTGAGGACGGAGCGCTGATCCGGAGGCGGGAGACGCACACAGTCCTGGTCGTGATGAGGCTGCAGCGTTAGATAAGGAAGGACACAAATAGAGCTGCTTTGTTTCCCCATCCAGCCACAGGCTGAAGAAAGTGACCTTTTAAATAGGTCACTTTCTCTCTGCTACACCACGCACACTGTGTGTGTGTCTGCCTGTGTGTCTGTGTGAAAGTGTGTGTGACTGTGTGCGTGAGTGAGTGTTGTCCTTTTGTGCGAGCTACTTTGAGTTTGTGCGTCTCAGAGCGACTTCACTCAGATCACAGATAAATAAAGAGTAGATATGAATCAATAAACAGTAAGTTCTGCTCCTCCAGCTGTTATGCTAAGCTATAGGCTAACTGGGTTGTGAGATGTACCTGAAGGTAGAATTATTTTGTTGTGTTCTTTCAGAAGGAACATGAATATAAAAAGAGAGACAGTTTGCAGCAGAATTAGCAGCGAGCTAATTTAGCGAGCTAACTTCCTGTTGTCTTGCTCCCTCATAAAGACGTGTGACTATAGGTTGTATCTGCATGTGGAGCCTCTGCCACACAACCACACAACCACACAGTCACACAACCACACAGTCACACAACCACACAGTCACACAACCACACAACCACACAGTCACACAACCACACAGTCACACAACCACACAGTCACACAACCACACAACCACACAATCACTGCGCTCGTGTGCGTGGAGGCAAACAAAAGCACGAGGAAGCATCCGGAGAGCAGAGTGCGGCCCCCCGGCCCCCAAGAGGGGGACGTGGTCATGTGGAAGCCTCTTTGAGGCCGGTTGTGTGCGTTGAGCGTCTTGTGCGTTGAGCGTTGCATAAGAGGGGAAACGGGGGATGTATGAAGGGTTCAAACATGTGGATCATAAAAAGTCTTCACGATCATTGAGATGATCCATGAAGATATATATATATATATATATATATATATATATATATATATATATATATATATATATATATATTATGTGTGTATGCATTTGTATATACGTGTGTATGTGTGTGTATTTGTGTATGTGTGGAATAAAGAGCTGCAAACACTTGAGCAACGTTTCCATCTTTTCATTTTCTGGAGTTTAAACGTGAGATTTTGAATTACAAATTTGAAAAAATTCCCCCAAGGAAAGGAAATGAAAGGCAGTACAAATGAAATTAGATGAGACAACATTCTATTGATCCATCTGAAATAATACAGGTACATATAAAAGTATGATAAATACATCAAAATAAATAAATATTACTCAGGCTTACAAACAGTTCAACTCTTATAAAGTCCACTTTAATATAATGTGTGTAATCTAAATAAGGGAAGTATGAATTCAGAGTGTGAAGAGTATTAAACAGACTTTTTCCTGGATTAGTTCCACCAAGTGGTCACGCATCAGATTACAGCCCACTGATAATCCTCCTCGGTCCTTTCAAAATAAAAGTCTCTTCACAGAAAACTCTTTATTTAGAAAAAGATGATGAGAACATCAGCGCAGTGTTTGGCGGACTCCTCCTCCTCCTCTTTCTCCTCCAGCTCCTGCTTCAACAACTCCTCCTTTTTCTCCTCCTCCTCCTCCTCTTGCTCCCCCAAATCCTCCTCCTCTGTCTCCTGGTCCTCCTCCTCATGCTCCTCCCCCCTGGATGAAGGACTATTTGTAATAATACACAATATCGAGTTTATTCTGCAAACTGTTATTTCCAGGATGTAATTTGTCTGCGCGCATTGCGTGTGGATCAGTTAGCGGTGCGGGACAGCGGGACACGAGAGACAGACCGCTTGTCTCACGTCCACAGATGTTTTTAGAGGCAGCTAAACGGTCTGAGCGGCACTTGTGACGTCACCGCCCTCCCTCTCTCATCCGGGTCCTCTCGCTCGGCTGGTTTGCACATTTCATCCCCATCAGTAGCGGCTTAGAGCCTCAGAGCAGCGCGCGAGGAGGAGCCGCCTCCATCTCTGCATCCGCGCGTTTAAGGGGGAACTTCTCTCGTTTCCCTCCGCAGGTCTCTGAGGATGCTCGCGCGCCCCATCAACGCGCACTAACCGTGGATGGCTGCGGAATGGAGATAGCCTTGGTGAGTTTTGACAACGGCGGCGCTAAAGGGAGCGGTGGAGGTGGAGGTGGTGGAGGAGGAGGAGGTGGAGGCAACAATGCCGAGGAGAGCTGCGGGAACGCGCTGGATGTCCCTCAGCCGGGCTTCGTTCAAACTGGACTCGGAGAGGACTTCGGCAAAGAGCTGAACACCCGGGCGAGTCCTCAGCATCACTCCCACCATCACCCTCATCACCCTCTTCATCTTCATCAGCAGCAGAGCTCGTGGAAGATCAACGACATGAACAACACGTTCAGCTGCAGCGAGAACGCCATGGATGCGCTTTTACGCGCGGACCACAGTCCCCATCTGTTCGACGAGGACACGCTGGACATGCACGACGTGGACGCGGAGAGCAACGAGAGGGTGCTCATCAACATCGCCGGGTTGCGGTACGAGACGCAGCTGGGAACCCTCAACCAGTTCCCCGACACCCTGCTGGGAGACCCCGCCAAGAGGATCAAGTACTTCGACCCGCTGCGGAACGAGTACTTCTTCGACCGCAACAGGCCGAGTTTCGACGGGATTTTGTATTTCTATCAGTCGGGGGGGAAGATCCGCAGACCCGTCAACGTGTCCATCGACGTGTTCGCGGACGAGATCAGGTTCTACCAGCTGGGGGAGGAGGCCATGGAGAGGTTCCGCGAGGACGAAGGCTTCATAAAGGAGGAGGAGAAGCCGCTGCCGCAGAACGAGTTCCAGAAGCAGGTCTGGCTCATATTCGAGTATCCGGAGAGCTCCATCCCGGCCCGGGGCATCGCCATCGTGTCTGTGATCGTCATCACCATCTCCATCATCACCTTCTGCCTGGAGACGCTACCGGAGTTCAGGGACGAGCGGGAGCTTCCGGTCACCGGGCGGCTGGACAACAGCACGGCGCCGCGGCCGTCCCTCACCTTCACGGACCCCTTCTTCATCGTGGAGACCACGTGCGTCATCTGGTTCACCTTCGAGCTCTTCGTGCGCTTCTTCGCGTGCCCGAGCAAGTCGGAGTTCTCCAAGACGGTGATGAACATCATCGACATCATGTCCATCATGCCTTACTTCATCACAGTGGGCACGGAGCTGGCGGAGCAGCAGGGCCAGGAGCACCAGAACGGGCAGCAGGCCATGTCCCTGGCCATCCTGCGGGTCATCCGCCTGGTGAGGGTCTTCCGCATCTTCAAGCTGTCCCGCCACTCCAAGGGGCTCCAGATCCTGGGGCAGACCCTGAAGGCCAGCATGCGGGAGCTGGGCCTGCTCATCTTCTTCCTCTTCATCGGCGTCATCCTCTTCTCCAGCGCCGTGTTCTTCGCGGAGGCGGACGAGCCGGAGTCGCACTTCTCCAGCATCCCCGACGCCTTCTGGTGGGCCGTGGTCACCATGACGACGGTGGGCTACGGGGACATGAGGCCGGTGACCGTCGGGGGGAAGATCGTGGGCTCGCTGTGCGCCATCGCCGGCGTGCTGACCATCGCGCTGCCGGTGCCGGTCATCGTGTCCAACTTCAACTACTTCTACCACCGCGAGACGGACCAGGACCAGTCGTCCCTGAAGGACGAGCCCAACAGCGGCCCCGCCAGCCCCGAGCTGAAGCGGAAGGGCAGCAAGTCGTCCTCCAGGTCGCAGCAGGAGGCGGAGAGCACCGAAGGGCCCGGGTCCGCGGACAAGGCGAACATCAAGGCGAACAGCAGCCTGGACTTCAAGAGGTCCCTTTACGCGTTCTGCTTGGACACGCGGGAGACCGACCTGTAGGCTCCTCTCCGAGGACACTCACAGAGACTCTTAGTATCTGATTAGAATAAACCCCATTAACGGGCCCCGAGCCTCTGCGCGAACACTGTCGGAGGATCCACACATTTGCCACGGGGCTGATTGACAAAAAGCACATTTTGAATCTTCCTGGACGGAACCACGGACCACGTGATGCACCGCGCGGCCCTTTGAAGAGCACGAGCTCCTCGTGGACTTGAAAACAACACGCACATATAAGGACACGTGCTGCAGATAATCAAGGACCTGGAATAATTACGCGACACTTGGAGCGGGATTAACGGACCGAACATCGTGTACATACAACAAAAAGAAGTCAAGTAGTGAAAAAACAACAAGGAAAAAGCCACATTTTACTTTTCGAACCCTCGTTTAGTCATTATGTTTACGCTGAGTAGAAGAAATAAAAGGTGCAGCAGATGTGTAGATATTCCCTCAAGAGCTGCTATTCAGTAATGGGATTATAGTGATTTTTGGAGAAAAAAAAGTCTATTTTTGAGAAGCAGGCACGTGTTTCTCCTCCACTCAGGTTCTTCCACTCTGAGGACCCGACGAAGAGTTTCAGCCTTGTTGATGATCGCTTTGAAACTAAAGAACCTTTGTGATTATTTTTTAATTTAAAAAAAGGACAAAACATGGAAGTAAAGTAATGGAATGACAGCCAAGAGAAGAGGACAGAGCAGCGACCATCTGGAGAGATCAAGCCACACAGATTCCAGGTCAGTGTCAAATATCGGATTATTTATCGGGTTTAAAACTCGTCTTTTTTTGTGGCACTAATGTGCCTCCATACAGGGAAGAGCTGGTGCTGAAAGGACAGCTCCTCAAGTATGGAGTCACATTAGTGCCAAAATCGTTGTGTCAATATGCCAATACTGAAGTTTCTTTACAGAATTCTCTGCCAGAGATCTCTCATATTATTATTATTTTTAAGAAATGTGACGTGAATATTGTACGTTTTTACAAAAAAAACCTTGTAGCCGCTTCCTAGTGGACAAACTCTCGTCGTCAAGAAGTTACATCTTTTGACTAAATAACTGTTAAATGTAATTAAATATTTCTATTAATATCACATCAAAAGCATTCAATGTTGATTCTAAACGCGTTTGGAAAAGGGTTCAGTCATGTGATGTTTTTGGACTCCGCATGTGAACGCGTCTCCACCTCGGAGGCGTTCAGGTTTCAACGAGCAGCCGGACCTCCGGGAGTCTGTTCTGCAGACGCAAGCGGTGGATGTTCCAGCATCCTGGTTCCACGTTCTGCTTTTCATCCCCGGAGAGTACGAGTGAGAGTGAATATATGTTAACATATATATATATATATATACATATATATTTTCATTATTTATTCCTTTTCCAAGCCTTTTGAAATCATAGAACGTCTTACATAATTCTTCAGCAAACAAAACTTACATTTAAATGAGAATATTCTTATATTATTATCTTATAATATTCTTGGTAAAAATTCTTCATTCTACAGCAATTCTACATTCTTCTTGTAGGTAAATCAAGTAAATAGGTCAAATGAATATAAGTCGTTTTAATATCAGAGGTTCATGGAAACTAGAATTAAAAAAAACACTGTTCCTGATATGGACAAAAAAATGAAATTTGGGGAGGCATTGCTGCAGGACTCATGCCGCTGGGGTTGATGGGAGATTTTAGTTGGGGATGAAAAGTGCAGCGGCCAGATTGAGTTTCTTCCTCCGGATCGCTGAAGCATCAGAAGCTTCTTTTTGTCCTGAGAGACCCTGAAACAAGAAAGTCTAATTTCATCAAATTCAGAATAATGATGTTGCCTTTTGTATAATTGTTCCTTTTTTTTAAATGTATCCTAACCCAATATGTTGTCAGACTAGAAGTCAGGTGTACCCTGCTCCCTGGCTTTATGCTAAGCTAGGCTAACAGTGGATATCTACATGGAGCGCGTTCGTAGCTGACTGGGGATCAGCCATTGGAGACGTTTGCTGAGCCTGAGGACCGGCAGCTGGAGGCTTGATTGTTTTTAGTGGAAGCTCTCAGAGACGAGTCAGAGACACACGTTCATTAACACTCTGCTGGTTCCACTCGCTGCGCCAGATGTTGGGAGATTTGTTCTCATTCAGACACCAGAGCGTTAGAAACAACTGGAACCAAGATCTCTGCGTCAAGAAGGAAGTCGTTTAAAGGCACAGCGTGTAACATTCCACTGTTTTTTGGGTTATGATTATTGGCAGATATTGAATATAAAATTCATGAATGTTGTATATCAGTGTCTGATCAACCACAACTAACAAGCTTAGTGTTTTTGTACTGTTTTGTGTTTTTTAGAAAAGGTTCAAATCCCAGGAATGTTTTTTGTGCCATTTTCAGCTGATAACATTTGAACATAATGAACATTTAATTTACTAAATGAACATCATGTTGTATTGAAGAGGACTTGAAACTAGAGACTGAGACCATAAACTCATGTTTACAATGTTTACTGGGTTAGAGTCATTTTCTCATAGACGTCTATGGGAGCAGAGGAGTCGCCCCCTACTGGTCACTACAAAGAATGCAGCTTTAACACATGAAGCTCTGACTTTTACTTTGAAGAACCGGAAGACTTAAACAGGATATTGTAACCAATCTGCGTGGAGTTGTTGTCGAAACCTCGTAGTGTATTTGTATTATTTTTGTATTTATTTTTATACATTTTATTTATAGAAAATATACATGAAAAATTATATACTTTTTTTCAAACAAATAGTAAAATACATTAATATATATATATAATATATAAGAGAATAAATATACATATTATGTCATAGAAACTGCAAAAACAATGATATTTCGGGAAAATAAAAAATATCTTATAAAAACGATTTTGGAAACATAATATTGTTTTTCTTTTTAAGTAAAAAAAAAGGTATGTTGTAAATAAACAAATAATTTTGGTGCAAAGCATAATATATATAGATACATTCATAGATAAAAATATTTATATAGTAAAAAGTTTTAAAAAGTGAAAATATCGCCCCAACAAGCCCCGCCCCTCCCTCCTCCTCTGCTTTGTGCTCGTGTAACGCTGAGCGCCAAACGGCTGTAGCATTGGACACACAGGTGATGAAGGTGTTGGTGCAAACCCCAACGTTGTTTAGTGATGAATTAACCACATTAGCGCCGCTGAAAACATAAACAAACAACAATCTGTGATTTCAAAGCCTTGTCCAGCTGTTTTCTGACATTTGTCATGTTTAATGAAGAGAGAGGGAGATACAGACAGACAGACCATTTATAGGCAGTTATACTGTTCTACAAACTCAAGTTCAATAGTTTTATTTTCATTTACAAAATTTGCAGCATAATGCCAAAAAAGAGACAGGAAAAGGACAGGAAAAATATCCTACTGTGTTTATTTATTTTATTATTAATATTTTTAATTTCCTGAATGATTTTGGCGATGGGTGTCTTTTGTTTTGGTTTGAGCACCTGCCCCCAAAATGTCTGTGCACGTGCCTGTATATATATATATATATATATTTATATATACACACACACAAATTGGTGTCAAACTATTTCTGCTTGACCTCCATCAGCTCTGCTGCCTTTGATCCTTTCAGGGCCTCTTCTGTTCTCCAGGTCTCCTCGCTGCCCAAATCCGGTTACGTTACGTAACGTCTAGTTTATTCATTCATTCGCTCCACAGTGAGTGGACTTCATAACCATGACAACAGTTGCCTTCTGCATTGAGAAAAGAGGCGAGCGGTCTGTGGCGTCATCTCGCCGGCTTGTGTCGCTGAGCAGAGGCCTCACCTACGCCGACTCCCCGCCGCCGGCGCAGCATCTGGACGCGGCCGACCAGAAGCCGAGCGCACACGTTGGCCTGCATCTTTTATTACTCTGATTTCCTCGGTAAAAACAGCCCCCCCCCCTGGTTAGAGTCGCTGCTCGTTAAAAGCCCCACTTTGTTCCCTCCATCCTGGTCCTTCCGCGGTGGACGTTGCAACATCCCGGTTCCACGTTCTGCTTTTCTTCCCTCACAGAGCGGCAGATGTGAGAGTGAATGTATGTTAATAGTGGCTGAAGGCAAAAGGAGAGTCAACAAATCCAAATGTTCACAATTTCAACCCACAAATAGGATGTGAAGTGAAACGAAGGCTTGTGTTCATCAGCCTCACTGTCAATGCAGCAAAGCTTTTAAAAGATGCAGGAACCGTTCTGAGCATGAGGTTATTTATAGCAACATTGTTCTCTAACTGTTGGACTTCAGTAATAAAAATAAATGAGAAAATGTATCAAATGGCCTCGAGCTTTTGGTCAAATCACATGATCTTCCACAGTAAAGCGTCGCTTTTCATGGAGTCTTTGAAACTCCAAATCCCATTTAAAAGAAAGGTCGTGGCTGAAAGGGTTAAAGTGAGATTCCTTCATCGATATCAGAGGACCTGTAGTTTGTTTTTTCATATTCTCTTAACAATCAAGTGGTGCAGCTACGAAGCCCCCCCTGCTGTTTGGTGTCATTATACCAGACGACCTTCTGACCCTCGTTAGCTGGACACGTCAATTAGCCGGACGGATTGGGGACAATCCTCGAGCTGCCGGGACACCGTCCAACCAACGAGTTCTGGCAGCCGCGTAATCTGGTGAACAGATCTGGATGAGGGGAAATCCATCCGTTGAGGGTCAGAGGTCACGCGTTTTTGCTGCTGATTGACGGTAAAGAAAGAGGGTTTGGGGACGTCACTGCTTCCTCTTGGTTACTTTACTTACTTTGTTTTGAAATCACCACACCTCGACACATAAGGACTGAAAGCTTCATAAAAGATCCACTGAGTCTCTTTCTGCAGGTTTGTTGTTGAGATGCGTCCCGACAGGCCGGCACACCGAGAGGTAAAGGATACGTCAGGTGACTCACCGGGCGACTCCGGACCGGAGCAATAACCAACATAATTGGCATTGACTGTCAGATCTGCAGAAAGAGGAGGAGAGTCTGTTTGTGTCAGTCGATCGGCTCGAGGAGATAAACAGAACCTTGCATCTTTTTTTCGTTATCTTTGTAAAGTGTGTTTTATGATCATAAGAAAGGTAAACGGCGTTTGAGGAGGTTACTTTGTCTCGTTAGTTTGTCCGGAGGTCTAAAGGTTTAACGTGTTTGGATGACGAGGAGGTGACTTGTCTGGTGTCTGTGAGGTGGTTTGTTGATCTATTGCATGTCAGTGCCTGACCTCCAGCATCTTCCAAGAGCTTCTCAACTCCTCGGTTAACTTCTGGTCACAACGTCCTCGTCTCACGTTACAAAAACCTCTCCGGCAGTTTTCAAACCGGCAAACGAGCGCGACGGTTGAACTAGTTCTTCATTCTCCTTCTGGCAGTTCTCAAACTTTGTGAGATTGAGACAAAAACGTTGCTGTGCTCACAGCTGTCAGATTGATTGACACTTCATCTCTCTGAGTGCCGGGTGACGTCTCTGTTACTAATCCCCAACCGCTCTGTAAACCCGGCGTGGTCGTATAGATAAACGTCCGTGGGAAGTACAGTATTAACACGTGATGCATTATGGTCATGTTTCCATTTATACCCCAGAGCATCACTGAGGCGTTTCTGCCGCTAGAAACGCCATATGTGTCCCTATCACACAAAAGACTTACGCCGCCATTATCGCTATTGAGGAAAATATCAACACGATCACCGCTATGGGCGCTATCACCGCTATGGGAGCTATCACCGCTATGGATGCTATCACCGCTATGGATGCTATCACCGCTATGGGCGGTATCACCGCTATGGGTGCTATCACCGTTATGGGTGCTATCACCCCTATGGGCGCTATCACCGCTATGGGCGCTATCACCGTTATGGGCGCTATCACCGCTATGGGAGCTATCACCGCTATGGGCGCTATCACCGCTATGGGAGCTATCACCGTTATGGGCGCTATCACCGCTATGGGAGCTATCACCGCTATGGGCGCTATCACCGCTATGGGAGCTATCACCGCTATGGGAGCTATCACCGCTATGGGCGCTATCACCGCTATGGGAGCTATCACCACGGGCGGTGGAGGCCGTGGAGCATTTCTTCTCTGTGGTTCTGAGTGCGAGGTGATTAGCGTGAGCCTCCTGACTCCCAGAACCCGGCGCTCGGCCGGGGAAGCGCTGCGAGCGGGAGAGACAAAGCGAGAGAAGTTACATAACACACAGTGTGGCGGCGCTCAGCTGCAACCGCCACTGCCGCTCAGAAAAAAGGGAAAGTGGGAACGCAGCGAGGAGGCAAAGATGTAGCTGAGCTCGTCCGGGCTTAACGGGGGGGCGAATGACTCCAGAGCAAAACGGAGTTCTGCGTTCATCATGACGATGAGTCACAGTGTTTAAGAAACCGTCTTGCTGATGAAAAGATGGAGGTCACTGTTGTTGTTGGTGGGAGACGGGCTGCAAAATGGCTCTAATTCAGGAAACATCCCAACAGAATGTAATGTTTGACATTTAATCGCTGATGAATCTGTGTGACTTGTAGCTCCAGTTCAGGTTCTAGCATCATTCTTTAGATGTACATATATATACACAGTACATATACACATGTATACAGAAATGTAATACAATAAGGTAAGATGGAAGCATAGTTCACACATTCTCTGGAACATTGTTCCACATGAACCTGATACTAAATAAATATCGTTTCATTGCCGATGCAAACATCTCATCATGAATCTTGTCTTTTTGTGAATTGAATAAAACCTGAAGCATTTGGTGCAAGTAAACACAGTTGTTTCAACTTCAGAGCGCTTATTTGATATTAAGGCGGTTTATTGGTGGCGCTGCATTAATTAAAGTGGATAAAACAAACACTCCGAGGAGGTGAAGTGAAACTCGGCTGTTATACACGATAAAGCAGATTAGATTGGAGGTGACACATTTTAAATGTAAAGTCCAGAGCACTGAAATCTTCTCTCCCACGTTTACTTCCTTTAATCTCTGCTGCTGATTTAAGCCTCATTGCATAAGCATCAGTCCTCTGTGGGGGGGGGCAGGTGGTCATCAGCGCTCAGGTGGAAGTCACCTGAGACGACTCGTGTTGGCGTTCCACGTTTCATGTTGTCGGTCAAAAGTAAAGTTGTTCTTCAGCTTGGTGAAAGGTACACGAGCATTAAATCACATTATATAAACAAGATAAAGAAATATGTTGGAATGTGGGTTCTTAAGTTGGTGAAGACGGGGAGAAGCCTGAAAAGGGAATTAGTGTCGTGCTGCTTTCAGGTTTAACCTCTGCAGGTCAGTGGAGTGTCGGTTTGTGGGATCAGATAAACTCACCCTGATGAGTATAAGAAGGACTCCATCATTACGCCTCCAGGTTGGACAACAAATCCATGCAGGCTGGTTTAAACTTCTATGTTCCTGTGGTTTAAAGTCCTCCGGTCATTTAGAGTGAAGTCAAAGCTTCACGAGATAAAGCTGCATTCTCTGTAGTGACCAGCAGGGGGCGACTCCTCTGCTCCCATAGACGTCTATGAGGAAATGACTCTACTTCTCTGTAGTGACCAGCAGGGGGCGACTCCTCTGCTCCCATAGACGTCTATGAGGAAATGACTCTACTTCTCTGTAGTGACCAGCAGGGGGCGACTCCTCTGCTCCCATAGACGTCTATGAGGAAATGACTCTACTTCTCTGTAGTGACCAGCAGGGGGCGACTCCTCTGCTCCCATAGACGTCTATGAGGAAATGACTCTACTTCTCTGTAGTGACCAGCAGGGGGCGACTCCTCTGCTCCCATAGACGTCTATGAGGAAATGACAACATTGTAAAAATGAGCTCATGGTCTCAATATCTAGTTTCAAGTCTTCTTCAATACAGCATGATGTTGCTTATGGTCCATTTAGAGTCAAACAGGCCTCATAATACGGGTAGATGAGATCCAGCGTTCTGATTGGTTGAGAGTGAGTGACATGGTGTATTATTCAGCGATAATGTACAGTACCTGCTCACATTGACCCGAGCGTTCCGTATCACTGCGCTCTCAAAGTAGCAGATTACATTTTCACTGCTACATTGTGACATTTGGGCTTTTAGCTCGGTGGCGATCGCAGAAAAAAGACGGTAAATCTCACAGATGATCGTTCACAAGCGAACGATTCAGGTGGACTCATGAGTCCTGTGAATGAACGAGGTGGAGCGAGATCTTGCAAGGAGACCAACGCTGTTTACGTGCACGTGCGGGACAGTTTGTCTCTAGACCACTGAGACCAGAACGTTTGGTGGCTACAACTACTTTGTGCTGAAAGGAAGCTATTTACTTAGTATTTATGATTTCGCTGGTAATCGTGTTATAAAAGCAACAAGATACTTGAGGCAGAACTTCATCATGTAACAGTTCAACGTACAGCCTCTAGTACCTTATTGCTTCAATAAAGCAGAGGATGCTTTATAACGTTTGCTAACCAATGAAACCGCCGTGTATTTTTAAATTTGACCTGAATTAAGAATTGGCGTATTTATGATCACAGTATGTTAAGATTGTCGTAGAATTTTAATTTGTTGTTCAGTTATACAAAATGTGAGAATATAAACCAGAAAGGAGACCGAATGTCCCCTAAACCACAAATACGAATATCCATCTTATTCAGAGACCCGCGAGTTCTCTCCCGCCGGTGAAGCGAGATTACACAGCCGCCATCGGACGCGCTCGCCGCAGTTATCTGGCAAACAGGCCGGCGGCGTCGAGTTCACGGCGGCTATTTTGAACGCGGCTCATCAAGCGGAGCCGGCGGCTCACGAGCAGCAAGGAGATAATTAAAGACCTTCAGACTTACGTAACCTAATTGTTTGGCCTCGGAGGAGAAGACGAGCGTTTTATCTCCTGAAAACGGAAAAAACTGATGGAATATATGTTCACCCCAGGGAGGATGCTAATGACCCCCCCCCCCCCCCCCCCCCCTCGGAGCCTCGCTGCTATCAACCGGAGAGAGAAGGTCGACTTCACGCGTTAACGTCACCTGACTCGTCCCAACAAGTTCAGTTAAATAGGAGAGAAATACGCCGAGTCGTCGTCATGGAGACGCAGGGTCAGGATCCAGATGTTCTCAGGTGTCTAAATAAATAAACAGGAATCAAAGCAGGTTCTGAGGAGTGTGAGCTCATGTAAACAGTAGTTTGTCAATGTAGTTCATGTTTAGTTTATTGAATTAATATGAAATTCTGCTACATATACTTCATGACAGCTATCTTGCGTTAGCGTAAAAAGGTTTCTTTATCACGATCTTTCTTAATTTCCTTCGTGTTCAAAATGAACCTTTTTGTTTTGTGTTTATTTTGAAAAGCGTGTATTCATGAGTGGAAAGTGTTTCTGTATTTTTGTAAGAAGATCATTTAAAATCTTTACAATCATTTATATTTTATATGAGGAATGAATTTTGGGGTAAAGACTTTATTTGAAATTATTCACTTCTTCACCTTCATCTTCACCTCACTTTTCATCTGCACTTGTGTCTTTTATTGAATTTAATATTAAACAATGAGCTAAAAACATCTGCATTTTTTGTAGGGACTATAATATAGCCTGTTGGTAACGTGTTGTGTTGCATCTTGGGTAATGTAGTCCACACGTTGCAGACATTATGCATTTCATGTACAGTTGTTTTCTGCAGAATCTAAGAGCTTGTTTATCAAAATGCTGATGACATCATCACAAAGCAGAAAGATTGTAGGTTCGTATTTTACTACCAGACGTAGTTAAGCCGTTTGTGATCATTTCTCACTGGGGTGTGTGTGTGTGTGTGTGTGTGTGTGTGTGTGTGTGTGTTTGGGTGTGTGTGTGTGTGTGTGGGGGGGGGGTTACTGAATCAAATGAGCTGAAAACAAGCAAACAAAGAGGAAACGTTATCTAACCAAAACGACTGGATGCAGTTTCCACATGAGCGGCTGCTGACATCACTTCTGCATCAGCTGATTCAAGGCCAGAAACGCTGCTGTCTTCCTCCACGGCAACAGCAAGAGGGGGTGATGATGATGATGGTGATGATGAGGATGGTGGTGATGAGGATGGTGGTGATGAGGATGATGGTGGTGATGAGGATGATGATGATGATGGTGGTGATGATGGTGATGATGATAGTTGTGATGATGATGATGATGATGGTGGTAATGATGATGATGATGGTGGTGGTGATGATGGTGATGATGATGATGATGATGATGGTGGTGATGATGGTGGTGATGATGATGATGATGGTAATGATGATGATAGTGGTGGTGATGATGATGATAGTTGTGATGATGATGATGATGGTGGTGATGATGATGATAGTTGTGATGATGATGATGATAGTGGTGAATGATGATGATGATAGTAGTGAATGATGATGGTGATGGTGGTGATGATGATGATAGTTGTGATGATGATGGTGATGGTGGTGATGATGATGATAGTTGTGATGATGATGATGATGATGATGATGATAGTGGTGAATGATGATGATGATAGTAGTGAATGATGATGGTGATGGTGGTGATGATGATGATGATGGTGATGATGATGATGGTGGTGATGAGGACGATGGTGGTGATGATGGTGATGATGATGATGGTGGTGATGATGATAGTTGTGATGATGATGATAGTTGTGATGATGATGATAGTGGTGAATGATGATGGTGGTGATGGTGATGATAGTTGTGATGAGGACGATGGTGGTGATGATGGTGATGATAGTGGTGAATGATGATGATGATAGTAGTGAATGATGATGGTGATGGTGGTGATGATGATGATGATGATGATGGTGGTGATGAGGACGATGGTGGTGATGATGGTGATGATGATGATGATAGTAATGGTGATGATGATGATGATAGTGGTGATGATGATGATGATAGTGGTGAATGATGATGATGGTGATGGTGATGATGATGATGATGATGGTGATGATGATGATGATGATGATGATGGTGGTGATGAGGACGATGGTGGTGATGATGATGGGGATGATGATGGTGATGGTGGTGATGATGATGATGATAGTGGTGAATGATGATGATGGTGATGGTGATGGTGATGATGATGATGATGATGGTGATGATGATGATGATGATGATGGTGGTGATGAGGACGATGGTGGTGATGATGATGGGGATGATGATGGTGATGGTGGTGATGGGGATGATGATGATGATAGTTGTGATGATGATGATAGTGGTGAATGATGATGGTGGTGATGATGGTGGTGATGATGATGATGGTGATGGTGATGATGATGATGATGGTGGTGATGAGGACGATGGTGGTGATGATGGTGATTGTTGTGATGATGATGATAGAGGTGAATGATGATGATTATGATGATGATGATGGTGATGATGATGATAGTGATGGTGATGATGATGATGATGATGATGATAGTGGTAATGATGATGATAAATATACTTACTTGGGCTTCCTGTATATGCATTTGTCATTAAATTAGGGTTGTGGCTTTACTACAGATAAATAAGGGACGGATGGTCATCCGCTTTCTCTTCAGAGCACAGAATTCGGGCGGGATTATTTGCATGTCATGCTGCATTGACGGCAACTTGGAAAATACGGGACAAACCCGTATTGATTCGAAACGGGACGCGCTATTTTATTCTCAAATATGGGACGATACGGGACTGTATATTAAGGAACGGTTTATTTTGAAAGGATAATATTCACGTTATCATTGATTTGCTCTTGTTGATTTTTTGTCAGATATCGTTGCATTGTTTTTATCTACATGTGTTGATGCTGATCGATGAGACTTTAGGAAGCTTTTTATGATGTGGGGTGAAATGTCCCTTTAGTTCTGCTTCAGTAGAACCGTCCTCGTGGATGGAAACCACCAGGAGGACGTGTAACACACATCTGTCCAACTGCTGGAGGACTTTGCTATTGTGAGAACTACAGAAGTATTACAGCCCGGACCTGGAACGAGTGAGACCTGTTAGAACAAACAGGTGAAGCTTCGGACTCGGCTCCTCCCTCTGTCACATGGGAGGCTCCGCCCCTCCCAGTGTCACGTGACGGGTTTACATAACGCAGGAGGCGGTGGGGAGCTGTCGGTCTGCATGGCTTCAGAAACATGAGGGCCGGGGGCATCGGGCATCGAGCGCCGTCCGTCTGACGCATCACAGGTCAGTTTGGACGGTTAAATAACACGAGGGCGTGAAAACACAACAAGTAGAGAAATAAACAAATAAACAACTGGATGAGCAGAGCACATCTCACAACCAGACGCTCATGGGTAAAACATGAAAAAACAATCAAAGCCGATTCGTCACATTCAAAACGGCAAATTCTTTCGTGATAAACTGTTTGACTCTCAGCAGCTTCATTTATCACGTCCAACATCCCACGAGCATCACTGAGACAGGTCTCAGATCTCACAGATGTGTTCTATAGGAACCGTAGCGTTAATTATTAAACTGAATAATGAAATATCTCTGTATTTAGTACGAAAAGAAGTTTAGAGATCATTTTCATTTCTTTGCTGTATTGAAGAAGACTTGAAACTAGAGACTGAGACATAAACTCATGTTTACAATGTTTACTGAGGGAATAAATCCAGAGAGAAGTAGAGTCATTTCCTCATAGACGTCTATGGGAGCAGAGGAGTCGCCCCCTGCTGGTCACTACAGAGAAGTAGAGTCATTTCCTCATAGACGTCTATGGGAGCAGAGGAGTCGCCCCCTGCTGGTCACTACAGAGAAGTAGAGTCATTTCCTCATAGACGTCTATGGGAGCAGAGGAGTCGCCCCCTGCTGGTCACTACAGAGAAGTAGAGTCATTTCCTCATAGACGTCTATGGGAGCAGAGGAGTCGCCCCCTGCTGGTCACTACAGAGAAGTAGAGTCATTTCCTCATAGACGTCTATGGGAGCAGAGGAGTCGCCCCCTGCTGGTCACTACAGAGAAGTAGAGTCATTTCCTCATAGACGTCTATGGGAGCAGAGGAGTCGCCCCCTGCTGGTCACTACAGAGAAGTAGAGTCATTTCCTCATAGACGTCTATGGGAGCAGAGGAGTCGCCCCCTGCTGGTCACTACAGAGAAGTAGAGTCATTTCCTCATAGACGTCTATGGGAGCAGAGGAGTCGCCCCCTGCTGGTCACTACAGAGAAGTAGAGTCATTTCCTCATAGACGTCTATGGGAGCAGAGGAGTCGCCCCCTGCTGGTCACTACAGAGAAGTAGAGTCATTTCCTCATAGACGTCTATGGGAGCAGAGGAGTCGCCCCCTGCTGGTCACTACAGAGAAGTAGAGTCATTTCCTCATAGACGTCTATGGGAGCAGAGGAGTCGCCCCCTGCTGGTCACTACAGAGAAGTAGAGTCATTTCCTCATAGACGTCTATGGGAGCAGAGGAGTCGCCCCCTGCTGGTCACTACAGAGAAGTAGAGTCATTTCCTCATAGACGTCTATGGGAGCAGAGGAGTCGCCCCCTGCTGGTCACTAGAGAGAAGTAGAGTCATTTCCTCATAGACGTCTATGGGAGCAGAGGAGTCGCCCCCTGCTGGTCACTACAGAGAAGTAGAGTCATTTCCTCATAGACGTCTATGGGAGCAGAGGAGTCGCCCCCTGCTGGTCACTACAGAGAAGTAGAGTCATTTCCTCATAGACGTCTATGGGAGCAGAGGAGTCGCCCCCTGCTGGTCACTACAGAGAAGTAGAGTCATTTCCTCATAGACGTCTATGGGAGCAGAGGAGTCGCCCCCTGCTGGTCACTACACAGAAGTAGAGTCATTTCCTCATAGACGTCTATGGGAGCAGAGGAGTCGCCCCCTGCTGGTCACTACAGAGAAGTAGAGTCATTTCCTCATAGACGTCTATGGGAGCAGAGGAGTCGCCCCCTGCTGGTCACTACAGAGAAGTAGAGTCATTTCCTCATAGACGTCTATGGGAGCAGAGGAGTCGCCCCCTGCTGGTCACTACAGAGAAGTAGAGTCATTTCCTCATAGACGTCTATGGGAGCAGAGGAGTCGCCCCCTGCTGGTCACTACAGAGAAGTAGAGTCATTTCCTCATAGACGTCTATGGGAGCAGAGGAGTCGCCCCCTGCTGGTCACTACAGAGAAGTAGAGTCATTTCCTCATAGACGTCTATGGGAGCAGAGGAGTCGCCCCCTGCTGGTCACTACAGAGAAGTAGAGTCATTTCCTCATAGACGTCTATGGGAGCAGAGGAGTCGCCCCCTGCTGGTCACTACAGAGAAGTAGAGTCATTTCCTCATAGACGTCTATGGGAGCAGAGGAGTCGCCCCCTGCTGGTCACTACAGAGAATGCAGCTTTAACTCGTGAAGCTCTGACTGTCCGCTCATGACACGACACCTTGAACTTTGACCCTGCTGTAATTCAGTTTATTCTCCCTGAATGGATCCATTAACATCCACAAACACACCTGAAGAAAACCTCGCTCTGATTCGTTCACACACAGAATCGTTTTTGAATGAAAAGTTATTTCTGAAGTTGAACCTTGTTTCACAGCGAGCGTTGTGTTCTTTTTGTCCTCGGGGTCAACTCGCCGGTCGGGGGGGGGTGGGGGGGGGGGGCGTGTGCGTCGGGGCCTGTTAGTCGACCACGGAGGTCAGAGGCGAAGTTGCTGCAGACAAAAGCATCAGATAATCCTCCAGTCTTCCCTCGTCTTCCTCAGAGGGGCGACAGTGATGAGGACGAAGGTCGGGTCAGAGGACGCCATGTGCAGCGTTGGTCAAACGGGCGCCGATCTTTTCCAGCTCGCAGTCCGTCCTGATGAGCGTCAAACATCTGCGATCAGACGCGAAGCTCCTCGTGTGTCATCACCTCTCTGAAAGGAGGGAAAACAGACGCCGCCGGGATGGCGAGCAAGTTTCCTTCAAAGCTACAAAGTCAAAGCGTCCTCTTAGTCCTCATAGTTTCATCCGTCCGACTGTCCTCGAACGCCTCACACGTGACCGGCGCTCCTGTCAGGAAAATAACCACAAGCCTCCTAAGCGTGTGATAGCAGTTCCCCTCCAGAACAACAGGTGGAGTCACGTGTTTGGTTGAAGACGACCTGCAGAGTCACGTCTTTGTGTGTGGAAGTCGCTGGTTGCTTTATTTATGTATCATAGACTTTATTGCCCCGTGTATCCACACTGCTGCTTTTCATCAAGGACACATTTGTCCCGTATTTTCCTCCACGACTTTGTCCCCCTCGTTTGTGGAGATCTGCCTCCATGAATCAGAGGCCATCCGGCGTCCTCATAGTCCGCCAATGACGGCTTGTACAAGCGCTCATATTTAAAAGCTCTTCAATCTGATCCGTTCTCTCGTAAACGTTCTTCCTTTTAATAACGGCGGTCGGACTTTTCTGTCTTAACTCCTCGTTGGGAGACGGTTCTTCGTCTGAAAGTCTGCTTCCTGCTTCCTCGCACACGATGTAACGCGGTGACGTGAGGCGCCGAGGCCTCAGGATCCCGACCCGCCATTTTCTCTGGAGTGGATGCGAAGTGACGGACGCCCCCTCCATGAATTTGGGAGCTATTTTTAGAGGCTTTAAGAAGGAAAATCCTGCCTGATTATCCACAGACGAGGAGCTCGATGCGTCACGGCCACTCGCTCCGTCCTGGTTCTTCTTACTTCTTTATGTCCGCGGGTGACGCGGCGCCGAGGCACGTTCGACGCCATGTGCCACATCGGCCACGCATGAACTCACACATTTGATTGCTC
>NC_135691.1:35553027-35593027 GCF_964276395.1 Gasterosteus aculeatus | reverse complement strand
GCCAACCGAGAACAAGACAGTTAATAATAACCGATAATGAGACGCTGATGTTTGTTTGTTGTTGTTTATGTTTCGTTTGCTCGTGTCTCCACAGAGAGTTGGCGCCCTGCCCTCCGATCATCAGGAGAGTCGATCCGCCATGGAGGGAACCCCCGTCCACCGGGACACGCTAAACACGCTAAACACGCTAACTGCTGCCGCCCTTCGACAAACAGCATCCGCCACCTTTTCCTGGAACACTGTGCCTTCAACCCACGTTCACCAGTGATACTTGTGAAGCTTCTAGTTTTCTGATGGATGATCTGCCTGATGGAGGAGGGTCTGGATCCAGCTCACACTTGTTCCTGCCTGGAGTTAAAAAAAGAAAAGAAAAAACCTAACCAGGAAATGCAATATTGATCATTTTATTTCATCATTTTCTACAAATTGTGGTTGTGATTTGCTTCAAATCAGAAGAGAATCCCTCGCTGTGCAATATCAGTCCATATTTATGTCAAGTTGTCATGTGGATTTAGACTTTGGACAAACGTTTTGGTTTATTTTTGTAACGATGTTTTCCTGATTTCTATTTTTCTAAAACGATGAAAGACCAATGAGCGAAGGAAGAACCTGAACGACGGATCGTCCGGGAGAAAAGGACGTTTGGTTGTCGCTGAATTTGTCTACTCTTAGTGTCCCCAGGACTCGCCCTCCTCCTGCTCGGACCGGAGCCAAAGCCATAGTCTATCTCAGATGTATAAAGACAGCACGATGCATTCAGGGTCTCCGTCCGGGCCGACGCCACAGGCTCCTCTCGTCTCAGCCGTTGGACTCTACGAGCCACCTTCTACTCTTCTCCTTCAGGGTCTGGAATCGGAAGTGTTTGGTATTTCTCTACCTTTGTGTGGCCTGTTCTTCTTGCTGTTATTTTGTACTTCCTCCTACATATCAAGCAACTATAAGTGGCATGAGTACGCGTGGCGCTGAGAGCGATGACTGAGTGTGTGTTTGCCAGAGTGCGAGAGGAAGCGCTGCGAACGCTCAAACGGAAGCAACGGTCTCGTGAGGAATCGAGATGCGTGGTTTAGATCTCGGGCCCAAACAGCAACATCTGAAAACCAAAGCAGTCTCAAGTCGTTCCTCAGAAGCTCCGTTAATCGGGGCTGAAGATGCAGGGACGTCAATGTCAAACGATGCCCTCGTGTCCAATGGCAGCGACCCGCCGTGTGTGAGCCGTAGACGTCCAATCATAGCGTCTCTGCGTCTTTAGAAAGGTGACGTTCTCTCCCGCTTTAAACCACAACAACTAGCATCAGAGTTTTCCACCACATTTCACTGCACGGTTCAACTCTGGTCTTGAACATATCTTCTTGCCAAAGCTCAAGAGTCAATATCTGATGCATCAGCCAGCATAACGCAGACCAGCTTATTGGTTCTCTTGAAATTGTGCCTTTCAAAGGGCTGACTAGGAAAAGCAGAGGCAAGTAAAACTAGAGAGGCTTCCATGAGTTAAAAGCAACGTGTGAACCCGCCCTGTCGCTCTGATCATCTCCAATGTCGGCCAGCGAATATACGAATATCGTAGCATGAATAACAAGTTCAGTTCAGATCTAACGACGCACACGGATGAAAAAAAGCATCTGGTTCTGTCAATGAAGTCAAAGCTTCACGAGTTAAAGCTGCATTCTCTGTAGTGACCAGCAGGGGGCGACTCCTCTGCTCCCATAGACGTCTATGAGGAAATGACTCTACTTCTCTGTAGTGACCAGCAGGGGGCGACTCCTCTGCTCCCATAGACGTCTATGAGGAAATGACTCTACTTCTCTGTAGTGACCAGCAGGGGGCGACTCCTCTGCTCCCATAGACGTCTATGAGGAAATGACTCTACTTCTCTGTAGTGACCAGCAGGGGGCGACTCCTCTGCTCCCATAGACGTCTATGAGGAAATGACTCTACTTCTCTGTAGTGACCAGCAGGGGGCGACTCCTCTGCTCCCATAGACGTCTATGAGGAAATGACTCTACTTCTCTGTAGTGACCAGCAGGGGGCGACTCCTCTGCTCCCATAGACGTCTATGAGGAAATGACTCTACTTCTCTGTAGTGACCAGCAGGGGGCGACTCCTCTGCTCCCATAGACGTCTATGAGGAAATGACTCTACTTCTCTGTAGTGACCAGCAGGGGGCGACTCCTCTGCTCCCATAGACGTCTATGAGGAAATGACTCTACTTCTCTGTAGTGACCAGCAGGGGGCGACTCCTCTGCTCCCATAGACGTCTATGAGGAAATGACTCTACTTCTCTGTAGTGACCAGCAGGGGGCGACTCCTCTGCTCCCATAGACGTCTATGAGGAAATGACTCTACTTCTCTGTAGTGACCAGCAGGGGGCGACTCCTCTGCTCCCATAGACGTCTATGAGGAAATGACTGATTTATTCCCTCAGTAAACATTGTAAACACGAGTTTATGGTCTCAGTCTCTAGTTTCACGTTGTCTTCAACGCAACATGTTCATTCATTCAGTAAATTATTTATGGTCCGTTTAGAGTCAAAAAACCATAAAGCAGCTTTGGGGCGGGGCTACACGTTGATAGACAGGTCTCTTGTGGTCACTTATGTCCACAAACCAATGGGTGATTCCATTATAGCTACCTCCACCTCGTATATA
Source organism: Gasterosteus aculeatus (assembly GCF_964276395.1). Lineage (NCBI taxonomy): Eukaryota > Metazoa > Chordata > Actinopteri > Perciformes > Gasterosteidae > Gasterosteus > Gasterosteus aculeatus. Next base: position 35,590,382 of record NC_135691.1, on the reverse strand, counting down.
CAGTTTACAGGTGAAACGTCTTTGTTAAGATGACTTTACGGCTAACTGGCCAAACTAACAGCCTGTTGTCTCAAACAAGAATCAGCACATGAAAGATCGAGACTAACTTGATGTGTGATATTTTCCTTTTAATTCAGAAACATCATCTGTGTGTCAAATCAAACAGTCTACTATGCACATAAATAAACATTTCCTTCCCCATGAAGCGTCGGCGCCGGAACAGTCGCAGATCTTCTTCAGTCCAACATTTCTCCAGTACTTCTGGTCCATTTACGTTTGGTGTTGTTCACAAACTCATGAGGAAATAATGGAAATATCAGATATCGTCTAGATATTGAGAGGTGAGATGAGACTCAGGTTTCACAATAAAAGCCTTCTAACGGAAGTGAAGCGATCCTGGTCATGAGGGTTTTAATGTGAAAGGGCAAAAGAGGAAAAACAAGGTAACAAGGAGAACAAGAGAATAGTTCTGACTGAAATACGATATCACTTTTAGAACCATTAAAGACGTTCCTCTCTCTAGAGACGCACGCGGGCATCTATTTGAGCGTTTGCAGTGTTTCCTGTTTTATTGTCCTGTTTTCTGCTGTGGTGAAATGTTCTTGTGGACCCTTAAAGCTGCTATCCTTGTACTGTGTAGATCAGAGACGTCCAGCCGTGTCCCTGAAACCCTACAAACGTCCTCCATTACTGTCCAAGTTCCTCACATAGGCACCGAGACAGAGCTCAGAACTCCTCGCCGGCCCGGTTTGTGCCTTCTACGGGAATCCACCTTTTAACAATGGACTACCTTTCATTAAGGAACTTTGAACTGGTCCTGGATCTGTCTCTGTGTAGTCCTGGTCCTCTATGTGAACCAGTCTCATTTTAGTCCTGGTCCTCTATGTGAACCAGTATCACTTTAGTCCTGATCCACTATATGAACCAGTCTTATTTTAGTCCTGGGCCTCTATATGATCCAGGCTCAGTGTAGTCCTGGTCCTTTATATGAACCAGTATCACTTTAGTCCTGGTCCTCTATGTGAACCAGTATCACTGTAGTCCTGGTCCTCTATGTGAACCAGTATCACTTTAGTCCTGATCCACTATACGAACCAGTCTCACTTTAGTCCTGATCCACTATATGAATCAGGCTCAGTGTAGTCCTGGTCCTCTATGTGACCTTCAACAGGACACAAGTCCATCACAGAGTAGAGGGTCCATCTCGGCATAGTTGGGGTTCTGGAGGGAGGAGGACTCAGCTCCAGAACAACATCCTCCTGCAGGAGCAGAGCGTCGCCTCTCTGGAGACCCGCAATGTGTTGCTGGACCCGCTGGAGGGACAGGACCCCCGGCAGGACCAGGACCAGGACTGAGAGGGTTCTGTAGATGGACCGTGGTGAGAGGAGAACGCTTTTGATAAAAACCCTCAAATATGAAGTCTGATCCCTTCAGAGGCACAAACTGAAGCTCGGCGTCCTTTTTCCAGTCGAACCAAACGTCTTCTTTTAAACACTCGTTTGTAGGCGCATTTTTCTGTTTGATATCTTTTATTTGTAATTGCATGGTTTTGATCGAACACCTCGTCTCCCCCGGAGGACGTTGTGTTCTGATAACGGTACTGGAGGTCCTCCTCGTCCTCCTCGTCCTCGTCCTCTCGGTCTTTGCTGCCTGTGCGTCTCCCGTGAAGCTGCCTCCCTCCATCAACCTTCTACTGACGCCCCAAAACAAACGCTGCCAAATTGGTCTCAATAAGCCAAAAGTTTCCGTGTAGACGTGGTTTAAGTGTTTCACATGTTAAACCTCATCCCGTCAATGTTACGTTGTGTTTTTAACAGAAAAAAGAAATCCTGTTTGTTAAACTGTTGATAATATATGCAGACGAGTTATGAAATAAACTGGAACATACTCAGACGTGTTTGTTGGTGCTTGAGTTTCTCCAGATGATGGAGATGGAAATAATAAAGGAAAGTCTAAAAAAAAAGCAGTTTTATTTTTCAGTTTAGGTTTAGTTTACTTTTTTGTGTAGTTTAGCTTTGTGTTTAGTGTTGAAAGATTAATAAATCAATGGAATACATCCACTTGACAACGTTGTCTTTTAACCATAAAAAAGCTGAAAAACGTATTGTGTTCAGTTCATTCCGTACAGAGTTCTGTAATTAAACTTTACTGTAAATAATAAGTTATTATCAATGAACCACAACATCAAAAACAAGTGGCTGCATGTGGTGAATATATACAATATAAAAATGTAGGCCTGAGAGTTCACGTGCCCACGATCAGCCAATGGCAGAGGAGGGACAGCGCAGCCTCATTTGCATGTGGGGGGTTTAACACGTAGAACCCCATTTCACAGCTGCTTTTGTCCCTCGGGGAAAATGATGCGTCTATTGATCCCAATCCGTATTCATTAAGTACCATCCAATGATCGGGCTCCGTACTGCGTCTATATAAAGTCCACCGCCACGCACTCAGACCTGCGACCAGCGACGTTCATACACGTCGATCGCTGTCGGCACTGAGGCTCCACAATGGCTGCGAGTGTAAAACGTGCAGGAGTGAAAATTGTGTTGCGGCAACTTCCTTATTACTGACCAATTGTATAAACATTTAGGATATTATTGACATCTTTAGAGGGGCGTGACAATAAATCGCGAGCGGCGATGTTCGCGGACGTAATTGAAGAACAAACAGCCCGGCTCGCTTTTTCAGGGCGCCTAAAGCTACAATGTGTAAGCGCGAGCGTTTCCGGTTGATGCAAAATAAATGGCACTTATAGCACCTCATTTACTTCCACACAGACATAATAAACATAGTATATTATGTCTATATTATGTCAGAATATACATAGTATATTATGTCTATATATAGTATATTATGTCTATGCTTCCACACATGGATAATTCAGATCAGATATAATAGCATTGTACGTGATGAAATCAACCGTAGTGTGTAAGTGGTCATTAGGCTTTTTTTATGCAATTACGATAACCTTGCTTTGCTCAACATTAGCTGACTAAATTATGGTTGAAGGATCCGTCTCTTTGAGGGACTTGGGTGGCTCTTAAAAGAGCCGTTGGGTTCTCCGGGAGCGGCGCGGAGCTCTACTTGCTCTTGGCGGGCTTCTCGGTCTTCTTGGGCAGCAGCACCGCCTGGATGTTGGGCAGCACGCCGCCCTGAGCGATGGTCACTCCGCCCAGCAGCTTGTTGAGCTCCTCGTCGTTGCGGACAGCCAGCTGCAGGTGACGCGGGATGATGCGGGTCTTCTTGTTGTCGCGGGCGGCGTTTCCGGCCAGCTCCAGGATCTCAGCGGTCAGGTACTCGAGCACCGCCGCCAGGTAGACGGGGGCTCCTGCGCCGACACGCTGCGCGTAGTTACCCTTTCTCAGGTGCCTGTGCACGCGGCCCACGGGGAACTGGAGCCCGGCGCGGGACGAGCGGGTCTTGGCCTTGGCTCTGGCTTTCCCGGCTCCGGTCTTTCCTCTTCCTGACATGGTGCGTAAGTTCAGCTAGCAGCTGTGTATGACATCTGCTAGCGCCTCATTCCTGAATATATAGCCACGGTCTGCTCGCTGATTGGTTAGGGGGAGCGTCAGCGCGATGGTCCAATCAGGAACGATAATAATCTACAGTTAAGATGAGATGGCTTCCGCTTGGTTTTACGGTGTTTACAAAATAACAGCGTATATATGGAAATTCTGATTAATTTATTCCAGCAGAATATTTAAAAAATAAGTTAAACATTTTATATTTTGTAAAAACTATCACCTAATGTGGAGTAATGTTGTGTTAACATTTTTATTTATATTCTCATCTCTGTTTATATAGTTTAGCAATTTTGTTATTTTCTTTCTTTCTTGACTTAGTTAAAAACAGTACCTGTAAATACTAAACATATCCTCTCAAGGTTAGACGATGTTGTGGAAGATTTTGCACAGACAATCGGTAAATAAGAACAAGCTCTGAGTCAAATATGTCTTTCTCCGTTCATTTCCTTGCAAGGGAAAAAAGGTCACAACAGCTACGTTTTTAAAAGTAAAATCCACCGAGTTACTTTCCATCATACGTCATAAAAAATTATAAAATGATCATAGTTTTATAAAGATAATTATATGAATACTAACATCTGTCATAAAGTACATTACCCTTTGAAGAGTGAGGCATGGCTCCAAGTGAATATTCAAAACTAAACCAGATGTCCACTATATTTTGTTTCATTTAAATTATTTCGTTTGAGTTAAGTTTATTTTATTGATTATTATCTTTTTTACTTTTAAATTTCATTCATTTATTTTATAATTATTTGATTTTTTTCTGTTAAAATGTATTAATTTCTTAAATGTTTAGTATAATATAGTATACAATATAGTACAGAGAGTATAAAGTAGAGTACAACACAGGTCGTATATGTAGAATAGAGTGAAGTGATGGAGGTTCAAAGGTCAGGTCAGAGTTGAGTCAATTACAGCAGAAATAAGTACAGTAGAGTAGAGTGGAAAATAAAATAGAGTGGAGTAAAGTGTAGTACAGTAGAGTAAGATTCTGCAGTGTCGAGTAACACAGTAGAGTGTAGTAGAGTGAAATAAAATAGAGTACAGTGAAGTATAGCAGAGTCAAGTAGAGTGACGTATATTAAAGTATAGTACAGTAAAGTACAGTAGATTCAAGGCGAGTAAAGTAGAGTAGAGTGATGGAGCCTCTCAGGCATCCCAGCATCCTCGCTGATTGGCAAAGAGATGACGGCCATCTTGGATTGTAGCGGAGAAGAAAGATTGATGCGGTAAGCTCCTTCTTTTATTCTTTTAATTTATTTTCTCTCCTGAAAGCCGGCGAGGCGTCTGTGAGTGAAGCCTAGCGGGTGTGGGAAGTGATCAGGGAACCGGACCTCGGAGGCAAACGGGGGAGAAGAGTTAGAAACCCAGCAGGCTGCTTCCGCTGCTTTTTGTTGTTGTTCGGGGGGAACTAGCTAAACGACGGAGGCACCGCGGGCCCAAAAGCCGAACAAAATCACACCTTCCCGGTCCCCTCTCGAGCGGGGGTCCGTCTGCTTCACTGCATTCACACCGACGTCCTCGGTTCATCAGATAGCGTTAATACGGCTCACCCCCGGCTCCGTAGTGGCGTCCCTATGCGGGTGTTAGCCGACTAGCTAGCTCGGTAGTACGCGTTAGCTCCCAGGCTGTGTATTCCCATAGAACTAGCTCTTAGCCAACGTACGCTATTCGGCTAGCACGTAGCTCCTGACACATTTTACAGTTAACAAGGCAATGTCGGCTCAGAGCGATCATATACAGAACTCCTATCGACATGAACCGCTTTAGTCATGCTTTGAAGCTAACCAGTAGTGTTAGTTAATTAAATGGTGGAATCATTCGAAGAGATTAGCGCAGCTAGTGTTAGCATTAATGTGTAGCATTAGCCATCCTTTTTCTTTGCGACACTGCTGCACATCTAACGTTGCTTCCAATCAAGAGCGCTTTGCTTACTCTGAGCTTCATCGGTAGCACAACCTGGACATGAACTTCTAACCCTCTATACACCGCTTCCATGCCACCACAGACACGTTTTACATGATGTCCCAGGTATGTAAGTGATGAATGAACGTTAGTCGTTGTTCACTGGGGTCGATGCTACACCGTGGGCTAAAGCTATCGGCTTGTAGCTGTGTGGCTAACGCACTGTAGTAAACAAAAGCAACCGTGACAGATCACTGTCTCTAGTGTGTTAGTATCTTTACACCACATCTCTTTTCGCACATTATGAAGTAGGAGTGAGTGAGCCTCCTGTGAATCGAAGCAGTGCGACTTCGATCCTGGTGCTTCCATGATTACTGGCTTGAGTTCATCTTAAATCTACAGGAAATGTTCACATGGAGACCCGAGTTGGACGCAGTACTTTTTTGTTTGTATGAGTCACATGTTGCTGCCCAAACCTGGGATGCACATTTACAACATTATTGCATGATATTTATTTCTTTAAAAGTGCAATAAAGGTTTCAGTAACACAGCTGATGAAAGCTTCTTGCACGCCTCCCAAAATATGAACACAGGTTGTGCATCAAAGAGATTCAGATTGTCTGCGATTGTTTTGCTCTCTTATTGTTTACCAAATGTTAAAATGTGTGTAAAGACGTTTCTCACATTACTTTCACACAGAGTTGCTGATAGTTGAAAGTTTTCATCACTGCATCCTGAATGATTATAACGCTGCTTTACACGTCTAAAGCAGAGTAGATGATAGACGGAAGTAGCGCTGCAACTAACCATTATTTTTGTAATCGACTAATCTTATCGACTATTTTTCCATTAGTCGACTAATCTAACAATTATTTACCATTGTGTAGGAGCGTGGAAACAAACAGAAGTATTACGTTTATTTCCATCCAATAACTTTGGATTTTGAACTTACTAGTAACAAGTTAATACAAACGTTAATACAAATGTAATGATTGATTGAATAGTAAAACAAAATGTGTGCAAATATGCGTTTAAAAGTAACTCAAAATGGCAATAAAGTCTTTGCAAGTGTTGAGGATGTTCTCACGAGCCTCTGAAGGACCAACTCGTGCACGATGCTCAGTCCTAAAAGTAAAAGCTTTAATTATCACGTTGGCTTTAGTAACTGAACTGAAAACAGTTTAATGTAGAGTACAAGAGCCAGTGATGGAGGCTGAGCGGTGAAACGCCTGCTGTGTGTGGTTACCTAGGTGACACGCGGTATGTTTGGTGCTAACCGGAAGAAGTTTATGGAGGGAGGGATAGAGAGCGACTACGCAGACGACTCCAGCCTCTACTACACCCAACAGTCCATGTTCCCTCCACACCGGCCTGACAAAGACGTGAGTCCCCCAGTACACTCTTCTTCTGTGGTTTAAGGCGAGACGTGAGGTCCCCGTGTGACTCAATCTGTTCTTTTATGTGATGTACACATTACATGGATTTATTCTCCTGTTTCTTTATCATTTTCTTCCTTATTTGTTAAATTCTTGTCACATTTCACAAATTTCAGTCACTTTTATCAGATGTACGTCCTCTGGTTTTTAGACGAGTTTCAGCCTTTAAGCTGTTTGACGCGTTAATTTTTCTCAGTGAGGAACGTAAAAGGTTTTGTTTTAGTGCTGACGTTCTTTAAAGTAGCCTCTCATCCGTCATGGAGGAGCACGTCCAGATGTTCACTCCTGTGTGCAGATGTGTTCCGTTGTATTCACAGCTCATGATGTGGTGAGGAGAGTTAACGCTTGTGTGTGTGCTTCCCCTCTCCAGATGTTGGCCTCCTCCTCTGCTTCCTCGGCGGGTCAGCTGTCACAGCTGGGAGCCAGTTTATACGGCCCACAGAGTGAGTTCAGTCAGGATCAATAGGCCGATCAGTATGGATCCATGCGTATCTCTCTCTCATTAACCCCCCCACCCCCCTGTAGGTGCTTTGGGGTTTCCCATGCGAGGGATGAACAGCAGCGCAGCGCCTCAGTTAAGTCGAAGTGGTTTGAACCAATCAGCCAACCAGCTCCCGAGTCACGCCAGTGCAGCCAACACGGGCACCATGCACACGCCCCCCTCCCCGAGCAGGCAGGAGACGCACACGCATGTACTTTATTCACGTTGAATTAGTATGTATTATAAACTTGTAACTCCGCCTCCTGTTTCTCTCCGCAGGGGGATTCTGCCCATGAGCACCCGCAGCGTGCTGAACCACAGCCAGCAGGTGGGGGGGCCCACGGGGCAGTCGGGCGGGATGGGAGGCGTGGGGGTGGAGCGGGGGGGCGGAGGAGGGAGGAGCGGCATGGGGAGCCCCAGCCGGTCGTCACCCAGCATCATCGGCATGCCCAAACAGCAGCAGGCGCGGCAGCCCTTCACCATCAACAGGTGCCACGTGGATTCATGCGTTCTGCTGATGAACTTTGAACTCTGAACGTTCCACTGATCCGTGTTTGTTGATGACAACGTGCCGCTGCTCTGCTCTCGTCTCAGTATGTCGGGGTTTGGTGTGAACAGGAATCCAGGCTACAACATGAACAACTCGTTATCCAACAACATCTTCAACGGCACAGGTACGGGGGGGGGCTGCTCCTCCTGGTCTGCTCCTCCTGTTCTCCTGCTCTTCCTGTTCTCCTCCTGTTCTGCTCCTCCTGTTCTGCTCCTCCTGTTCTCCTGCTCTTCTTGTTCTCCTCCTGGTCTGCTCCTCCTGGTCTGCTCCTCCTGTTCTGCTCCTCCTGTTCTGCTCCTCCTGTTCTCCTCCTCCTGGTCTGCTCCTCCTGGTCTGCTCCTCCTGGTCTGCTCCTCCTGTATTGCTCCTGTTCTCCTCCTGTTCTGCTCCTCCTGGTCTGCTCCTCCTGTTCTCCTGCTCCTCCTGGTCTGCTCCTCCTGGTCTGCTCCTCCTGGTCTGCTCCTCCTGGTCTGCTCCTCCTGGTCTGCTCCTCCTGTTCTCCTGCTCCTCCTGGTCTGCTCCTCCTGGTCTGCTCCTCCTGGTCTGCTCCTCCTGGTCTGCTCCTCCTGGTCTGCTCCTGTTCTCCTCCTGTTCTGCTCCTCCTGTTCTGCTCCTCCTGTTCTCCTCCTATTCTGCTCCTCCTGTCCTCCTCCTCCTGTTCTGCTCCTCCTGTTCTGCTCCTCCTGTTCTCCTCCTCCTGTTCTCCTTTCAACCTTCCCTTGTTGAGGGGCCTGGTTATCGTCATGATGTCATGAGAGACCGATGAATGAGATGTTCTTCCTCTCCGTGTGTCGTCCAGACGGCAGTGAGAATGTGACGGGTTTGGACTTGTCGGACTTCCCGGCCCTGGCGGACAGGAGTCGAAGGGACGGGGGATCGAACCCGACGCCGCTGCTCAACCCGCTGGCTGGTCGGGCCCCGTACGGTAAGACAGACGTGTGTGTGTGTGTGTGTGTGGTAAATAACAACAATCATTCAGAAACAATCCGCTGAGTTATTTCTTTGCTTTCTACTAAACGACGAGGTCCTCTTCAGAAGATCGACGTTTTAATGTTTAAAACCATCTTTAATAAGAGAAACCGGAGTCCAGTTTAAGCCCCTCACATTTATTTTAATGTCCTCTTTAGTCTCAATCATCTTATCGAGTGGCTTTCAATCACGACTTTATATCATCGTATGATGTTCATTGGAAAAAAAGTTGTATATTTATTTCTGAATGAATTCCTAAACATCTAATAATATTAATATTGTATGAACAATAAAAATGCAGCGTTTTATAAAACTTAAACCACTTCATTTATCATTTAAAGATATTCTTCTACATTCACTTTAATAAAGCAAAATTAATAATTTTTATAACACATTGCTGGATTAAACTTGTACTTGATTATTATTTTGATACAATATAAAGCCCAGGCTGAATATAAATGATGAAGATGGTCTTTCCCCTCTCCAGTTGGCATGGTAACCAAGCCGTCCAGTGAGCAGTCGCAGGACTTCTCCATCCACAACGAAGACTTCCCCGCCCTCCCCGGGCCCAACTACCAATCGAAAGACACCACCAGCGCCAGTGAGGACAGCAAAACGGTGAGAGACGTTTGACCTTTCTCGCCCTCACATTCTTCTCATTGTTTGCAGTTTTTTTCATCGTCTGATGTTGTCATGAATTAAGATGCTGACCTGCTGTTTTTTGTTCTTCATCACGGTGTCCTTTTCCTCACTTATGCAGCGCGCTCACGTCCTGACTCGTCCCATTTTTTCGGAATGTTTTTTCCCTCCGTTTTTGTCCAATCAGAATCTAAACTCGTCGGGAAAGCCCGCCTCCAACTCCGACGGTCCAAAGTTCCCTGGCGACAAGAGCTCGGCGCCTAGCAACAACAACCAGCAGAAGAAAGGGATCCAGGTGCTTCCCGACGGTGAGCAGGCCGCCGAGCCCCCCACGACCTCCCGGGGTCAGCCCCCCCCCCCCCCCCGCGCCTCACAGGCTTCTGTTTTTCCAGGGCGCGTGACCAACATCCCGATCGGCATGGTAACGGACCAGTTCGGGATGATCGGCCTGCTGACGTTCATCCGGGCGGCGGAGACGGACCCCGGCATGGTGCACCTGGCGCTGGGCTCTGACCTCACCACGCTGGGCCTCAACCTCAACTCCCCCGAGTACGGCACGCGCACCTGCACATGTCGCAGTGCGCCACGCATGACTCATCGCACACGCGCTGAAATCACGGGCAATAATTGTTGGTGCTGCGATATTCATTTTACATCTAAATGAACGGCACCAACATTTAATTTGATCCTCTGTCATTTTGCTTGTGGAAAAGGGGGCGGGGCTTATGCAGGCACAGAGCGACACGTGAAGAGAAGCAGTGAACACAACTAAGCTAACTAACCCAACTAAGCTAACTACGCTAACATCTCACCCAAACAACAACCACCCGGCCGTCTTTAACCTGAACCACTGTCGGTTCCTCCGGACTGCTCCTCCGCCTCTTTGGGCGGGAGGCGGACGCAAACCCCCCTTGCGTGTCCCTTGCGTTGCGTTTCACACCTCCTTGCGTTTTTCGAGACATTTTTCTAGGCTTGCGTCGAAAGCCTCCCGCAGCGCCAGGCTGCGATCGGTCCGCTAACTACGTCCTTTACGGAGTCTCACATTTCTGCTTCCACAGCCCGATGCCGCCATTATTAAAACGAAGAATGTTTACGAGAGAACGGATCAGATTGAAGATCTTTTGTCGGAAGAAATGCGTAAATATGACGCTTATACAAGCCGTCATTGGGGGGTTGTAGAAGCGGGTTGCGGGAGTTTGCCGCAAATGCCGGTTTGCCGGTTGAGAGGAACAAAGTCGTGGAGGAAAATACGGGACAAATGTGTCCGTGATGAAAAGCAGCAGTGTGGATGCACGGGGCAATAAAGTCTATGATCAATAAATAAAGCAACCAGCGACTTCCACACACAAAGACGTGACTCTCCAGGTCGTCTTCAACAAAACACGTGACTCCACCTGTTGTTCTGGAGGTGAATCGCTCTGCAACACACGCAGGACTTTACAACCAGGAAGTGAAACCAGAGCGTCGACGCGTAAAGACGCAGAAACACGCGGCGGCCTTTAGGGATGAAGTTTGCAGATGATAAAGTGGACAGAATAACGAAACGGTTTCATTTTCACCTCTTTGGTATAAATACACATTAGAAAATCTGAATACAATAAAAACATTTGCAATTAAAGTTGAATCTATAAAATGTAAAAATATAATTAAAAAAAGCTCTTTACAATGATTCATTTCAGCTGAAAGCCCCAATGACAGAAAATACACTCATTGTTTTATTGATTCCTGTCAACCTTTAGATGTGTGAGTGATAACTTGTGTACTTAATAACCCCCTGATGATGATGACGATGATGAGAAGCTTCTCTGAGCGTCTCCTGCTTTCTGTCTCAGGAACCTCTACCCGAAGTTTGCGTCTCCGTGGGCGTCGGCTCCGTGTCGACCGCAGGACATCGGTGAGCTTCCTTCATCTCACGCTCTTATTCTGAAAGAAAGACTGCACTTTGTTTACGTGATATTATTATTTGTGCGTCTGCAGACTTCCACGTGCCCTCAGAGTATTTAACCAACATCCACATCAGGGACAAGGTGAGCCGCCAGCATCATTCCTACTGGTTCCCTCACCGGGGGGGGGGTCTTCAGTGAGACGTGTTTTCTGCTCGTGTGTCACAGCTAGCAGCCATCAAGTTGTCTCGGTACGGTGAAGACCTGCTCTTCTACCTCTACTACATGAACGGAGGAGACCTCCTACAACTCCTGGCTGCAGTAGAACTGTGAGCACTTTTCCTCTCAATGAGAACGTTGGTCTACGGTGAAACGGTTGTGTGTGTTTTCAAATGATATGATTGGTTGATAAGGCGTAATGTGGGGGTCCGGATCGGTTTGTGTCCTGGTGATGCGTTCAGGGACGATAATGTGGTTTTCTCCGGTTTGTCCAGGTTCAACCGGGACTGGCGGTACCACAAAGAGGAGCGGGTCTGGATCACGCGGGCCCCGGGGATGGAGCCCACGCTGAAGACCAACGCCTACGAGAGGGGCACCTACTACTTCTTCGACTGCCTCAACTGGAGGAAGGTGGCCAAGGTGACGCTTCTGAAGCACGTTGCTTCTGTGATTCCTTGTTAATGTTAAACGTGCCGGCGGGTCCTCGAGGAGTCTCCAAATGTCTGATTTCATCCATCCGACGGCATCACGAGGAAACCGGTTAAATGTGGAGAAACGTCTCTGAGAAGCTTCAAGTGTCAAATCCGTTCCATCAAAAGGACAAACGTAACGTAGACAATTGAATATCTGCGTTGTTAAATCTAGTTAAACAGATTTAATTGTGTTGACATGAATGATGTTTGCTACTAAATATTAAATTACACGTTTTGTCCCTTTTGTAGTGAAAGCGGTTATTTGGGTTAAAATAATGAAAGTGGCTTCAAACGACGTCGTTCTTTGTTTCTGTTCCTGTGTTCTGACGTCATTACAAGAGATGTATTCATCTTTTTATGTGTGTGTATACAATGTATTTATATCCACTTGTTTATTACTGAAGCTTAAAAAGGACAATAACAATTGTCTTTGACACATATGTATGTATGTATATACTTTTTACTATTGATGAATATCACATGGCCGTGTGTAGCATTGAACACTGACTTCCTGTTTGCAGGAGTTCCATCTGGAGTACGAGAAGCTAGAAGAGCGACCTCACGTTCCCTCCACGTTCAACTACAATCCCGCCCAGCAGGCCTTCTGATTGGCTCTACCTCCTCCTGCCTGCCTGCCATTGGCCCTCCTGGCTCCGCCCCCCCACACACAACAAAGCAAATCTGGCCAATGAGGACGTCCCGATCCCCCAAAAAAACGATCTTGAATAGACTTCATGATTTTAAACCTTTTTCAGATTTATTTTGTTTGTTTTTACCCGTTTCCTCACTTTCTGTTTAGTTTTTACCCCCCCCCCCCCCCCCCCCCTCAGTGGAGCACAGACTTAACGTTCAGCACACAGCAACACGAGCACTGTAAATAACTGTCCATCTGACCAGTGATTCCTTCTCGTCTTAAACATTGGGGACTATTTCTGTCCACTGAAGCTTTTAAGAACCAGATTTTAAACCTCACTCAGAATTCACCTGTCGGTGGATAATTATTTCTTTCTGTGTCACTTTGATCTTTGGCAGGAAAATATTTATCTTTGTTTTTACCAGGTTGTTTTTCCAGCAGCATTACAAATCAACAACAACAACAACAACACATCAGCAGACAGTCAGGAGAGAAAATGCAATGTACATTGTAGCACTATTTCATAATAAAAGAAGAGAAAATACCTTTTTTTCAGGGCGGTCTTTATAATACGGCGACATGATTTTAAAGTCAAGCCGTTTGAAGGAAACTCAGAATCTTCATCTACACATATTTATTCGGCAATAAAAATGAAACATCCGGTTGATGAATCAGAAAGAGAAAGTAGAACCCTCGGCGCATTAATCCACATTGTACGTTAAATCAGAGATATTTTACTCTTATTTGTATCCTGTTCATCATTGATTAATGGAAGACAATATGTTGTTCAAAAATAATAGTTGACGCCACTTTTATTAAGAGCCCAAATAATAACGGCATTTTTTGATTTTTTAAATTTATTTAAAGATGAAATTGAATAACAAAAAAAAAAATCGAATAACCTCAGATTTATTGTTCAAAATAAAACAACATAACGTTACGGGCATGAATTATGAGGGCAAATAGAAATACACATAATCTAAAATATTCAAATAGTTTGAATTCGATTGTGAGCACATCCCACTTTTAATTCTATTCTTTTTCATCTTGTTTTTATTATGGTTTTATTCTAACATTCTCCTTCCAGAGGAACCCCTGTTTTCTTTCACCTGTTTATTTTTAAGTTATTCTTCTTTTATTTGAAAGGTATTGTTTAATTTCCGCCTGGCAACAGTTCAAACCAATCAGACGCCTCTCAGGATCATTAAACCAAACAAAAAATAAACTTAATTTTCCTTTTGACGGCCAGATGTTCAGATCGATGTCATTCAGGCGTAATCCAGCTACCACGCTACGGCTAGCTAACATTAGCTTAGCTTAGCATCAAGATGTCTTTTACACTTCAGTTTTTATACAGATTGAATAAATTGGATGAACAGTTAACTGGCTTCAGAGGAGAAAGGATTGTGTCCCCTTTGGACAGAGCCAGGCTAGCTGTGTCCTGTTTCCAGTCATTATGCTAAGCTAAGCTAGCCCGCTGCTACCGTTAGCTTCACATCCAGCGTAGAGACACAAGACTTGCATCGATCTGAACATCCGGCTCGAGGAAGCAAAGACTGTTTCCTAAAATTTGACTTTTAGTCTTCAGCCTCCGTTGAGACGCGTATACAGATGTTTATGAAAACATATTTCTGTTTTATCACCAAACCTCCTTTTTACAAATCAGATCCGTCCACACGAGAGAAAAAAAACCTCCAGATTTAACTTCAGTGAGCTTATTTTCTAGCAGTTATTTCACTATTCACACACAATTGATAAGTTATAGTAAAAAGTTATTATCAGCAAATAACAACGTGCGACACGTGAACTCATGAAAATGTTTACTTTTTTGCAAATTTTGTGTGGATTTGAGACCAAAACGTAAAGGAGAATTCAAAAGAAAAATATATAAATGTACAAGTAGACTGAATCCTAAAATCATCACCAGCCACCAGGAATAATCCCTTTTTTAACATTAGATATCAGATTAAGGTTATTTTTAAATCCTCTCCAGCAGGCACCAATGTGCAGGTGTGTTCATATAGATATATATATTATATATATGAACACACCTGCAAAGACCAGGCAGTGTTTTCAAGAAAAAAGGTAAAAATAAACAAAAGGTTCTGAAACGAGGACGCCGTCCATCAGCTGGTCACCAGTAAACGATGCAATACGAGACGCTTGTTCCAGGCGACCAACGACAACAACAACAACAACAACAGCAGCAGCGACCACCACGACCACGTGACCTTCGGCGACGAGGCCCAGCTCGTTCACACTGCAGCAGCGAAAAGCCAAGGACACGCCCCCAGGCCCCATGTGACACGCATGGGGCGATCTGATTGGAGGATTTGAGGACTGAGGCACTTCGCCGTTTGGCTGTTTTATTAAATATGGCAGCTAGTGTTTTAATAGGAAAAAGAATAAAATAAATATTCTGGTAATGAAACTGAAGCAGGACTTGTGTGTTTATTTTTATTTATTTAATCTGTTAATGTATGAAATTAACTTTTATTTTATTCAGAGCTGAAAAGTAACTGAAGATCTTTTCATCTTTGTCAGCATTGAAGAAGACTTTTCTTCAGGAAAACCTAAAAGTGTCTCGATGCTTTTATTAATGAAATACTCTTTACCTTTAGCCATCGATGCTCACGTGCACGACCACTATGATCATGTTTTATTTTACTTAAAAATAAATGTCTGTGTTTCATTGACACAGAAAAGGCTTTTCTAAACACTGAAACATTATTTCGATGCATCCGTTGTTTGGCCACACGGTGGCGCCACGTCTCCAAAGAAAAGTCCTCATTGTGAGTTTGACCATCAATCAAAGTCATCGATAATAATGCAGAAGAAGAAAGTTCAGTATCTTTGCCTTTATTGGTTATTATTTATTATTGGGGAGATAAAGGCATGAAGGAGCAACAACTTTCTCCAGCTAAACGAAGCCCCTCTTCCACACCACCTCCACCTCCACCTCCATTACCCATCTGACCTTTGACCGTCAGGTCATTCCGTCCTCCCGTTGCCGATCTGGGAGTCACCATAAAAAACACACCAGTGCAAAACCTCCTTCTATCATCTCAAAAACATCTCCAAACTCCCCCAAACCTCCACCCGCCCCTCCGATCGGCAAGCAGCTCCTCCGGGTCCCAAAGAGCCGGCGGCTCACTACGGGCGAGCGGCCTGCCGCCCTGCAACTAAACCCGGAAAATAACGGTCAGATAAATGACTTTGGTGTGTTCATATTGTACGTTTTGTGCTGGAAGCTCCTGGTGATTATTGTTGTGCATGAAAGACAAACAAACTGTGAGAGAGAAACACGGAGGGGAGGCGGAGGTGTGAAGTCAGTTACCACATCTTTATCTCTTAATAATCATAACACATTTTATTTATTTGGAGTTTTTATAATCATCTGCTCTGCTCCTCCTCCTCAGACCTGGAGGATCCGACCCCACCCTGACCTTAACCCCACCCAGACCTTAACCCAACCCAGACCTTAACCCCACCCGGACCTTAACCCCACCCAGACCTTAACCCAACCCAGACCTTAACCCCACCCTGACCTTAACCCCACCCAGACCTTAACCCAACCCGGACATTAACCCCACCCAGACCTTAACCCCACCCGGACCTTAACCCCACCCTGACCTTAACCCAACCCGGACCTTAACCCCACCCAGACCTTAACCCAACCCTGACCTTAACCCCACCCAGACCTTAACCCCACCCGGACCTTAACCCCACCCAGACCTTAACCCCACCCAGACCTTAACCCCACCCAGACCTTAACCCCACCCGGACCTTAACCCCACCTGGACCTTAACCCAACCCGGACATCGGACATCCTGACTCGTTCCCGTTGCCACGGATATGCATCGGCTTCCTGTCCTTCTGATCTTACACACACACACAGACACACACACAGACACACACACACACACACACACACACAGACACACACACACACACACACACACACACACAGGTGGTGAAATCCGTTGAGAGAAACTCATCACAGCTGAAGGTGATGAAGCAGAGTGAAGAAAATCAATCATGATGAAAACACAACGAAGAGCATTTAAAAAACAGAACAAGATGATGGAGACGGAAATTAGTAAAGACGTGATACTGAAGTCAGAGCTTCATGACTTAAAGCTGCATTCTCTGTAGTGACCAGCAGGGGGCGACTCCTCTGCTCCCATAGACGTCTATGAGGAAATGACTCTACTTCTCTGTAGTGACCAGCAGGGGGCGACTCCTCTGCTCCCATAGACGTCTATGAGGAAATGACTCTACTTCTCTGTAGTGACCAGCAGGGGGCGACTCCTCTGCTCCCATAGACGTCTATGAGGAAATGACTCTACTTCTCTGTAGTGACCAGCAGGGGGCGACTCCTCTGCTCCCATAGACGTCTATGAGGAAATGACTCTACTTCTCTGTAGTGACCAGCAGGGGGCGACTCCTCTGCTCCCATAGACGTCTATGAGGAAATGACTCTACTTCTCTGTAGTGACCAGCAGGGGGCGACTCCTCTGCTCCCATAGACGTCTATGAGGAAATGACTCTACTTCTCTGTAGTGACCAGCAGGGGGCGACTCCTCTGCTCCCATAGACGTCTATGAGGAAATGACTCTACTTCTCTGTAGTGACCAGCAGGGGGCGACTCCTCTGCTCCCATAGACGTCTATGAGGAAATGACTCTACTTCTCTGTAGTGACCAGCAGGGGGCGACTCCTCTGCTCCCATAGACGTCTATGAGGAAACGACTCTACTTCTCTGTAGTGACCAGCAGGGGGCGACTCCTCTGCTCCCATAGACGTCTATGAGGAAATGACTCTACTTCTCTGTAGTGACCAGCAGGGGGCGACTCCTCTGCTCCCATAGACGTCTATGAGGAAATGACTCTACTTCTCTGTAGTGACCAGCAGGGGGCGACTCCTCTGCTCCCATAGACGTCTATGAGGAAATGACTCTACTTCTCTGTAGTGACCAGCAGGGGGCGACTCCTCTGCTCCCATAGACGTCTATGAGGAAATGACTCTACTTCTCTGCAGTGACCAGCAGGGGGCGACTCCTCTGCTCCCATAGACGTCTATGAGGAAACGACTCTACTTCTCTGTAGTGACCAGCAGGGGGCGACTCCTCTGCTCCCATAGACGTCTATGAGGAAATGACTCTACTTCTCTGTAGTGACCAGCAGGGGGCGACTCCTCTGCTCCCATAGACGTCTATGAGGAAATGACTCTACTTCTCTGTAGTGACCAGCAGGGGGCGACTCCTCTGCTCCCATAGACGTCTATGAGGAAATGACTCTACTTCTCTCTTGATTTATTCCCTCAGTAAACATTGTAAACATGAGTTTATGTCTCAGTCTCTAGTTTCAAGTCTTCTTCAATACAACATGATGTTCATTTAGTGAATTATGATTTAGAGACAAACAGACCATAAAGAGGGGACGCTTTAGGGTGGGGCTACACGCTGATTGACAGGTACCTTTTCTCTTTTTTCTTTTCTCTTATCTCACATCTTTTAACTACGTTTTTTTTACTTCATGAGGTTAAATGTCTTATTGACCATCAGCCTGACAAAAATACAAGATGGCGGCCTCCTATTTAGACATGGACTGAAATGTGTCACTGATGGTATTTATGTAACTTATATACTTAAATAATTATAAACCCACGAAGGAAAACCAATACAGCGACCCTTCAAATTAAAGGAATATTTTACTTTATTTTTGTTAATTTCAGACCAACGCGAAGTCAACGGAAGCTTTCTTTATGTCAAGAGAACAGATGGCAGATAATTATTCGAAATAATAATAAATAAAGTCTTTAACCAATTTTAAAGTACAAAATCTAGAATTCAAGCTTCTTAAATGTGAATATTTTATGTTGTCTTCAACAGTAAACTGAACAATAAATAACTAAGAACTTCACTTAAGCAGTATTTTGGTGTACTTTTTTCTAAATATATATATTTTATGGAATAAGTTGTCTGATCGTTTACTTAATTAAAATAGTGGAATTTCTGCATTTCAATCTAAGAAACATGATTGAAGTATCAAATTAAAGTACTCAATATGCAGAATAATTTAAATGACTTCCAGGAGGAGGAGGAGGAGGGGGTGGAGGAGGGGGCGGAGGAGGAGGCGGAGGAGGAGGAGGAGAAAGAGGAGGAGGAGGAGGAGGAGGAGAAAGAGGAGGAGAAAGAGGAGGAGGAGGAGGGGGTGGAGGAGGAGGCGGAGGAGGAGGAGGAGAAAGAGGAGGAGGCGGGGGAGGAGGAGGAGGAGGAGAAAGAGGAGGAGGAGGAGGAGGAGGAGGAGGAGGGGGCGGAGGAGGAGGAGAAAGAGGAGGAGGAGGAGGAGGAGGAGGGGGCGGAGGAGGAGGAGAAAGAGGAGGAGGAGGAGGAGGAGGAGGAGGAGGGGGCGGAGGAGGAGGAGAAAGAGGAGGAGGAGGAGGAGGAGGAGAAAGAGGAGGAGGAGGAGGAGGAGGAGGAGGAGGAGAAAGAGGAGGAGGAGGAGGAGGAGGAGGAGGAGGAGGGGGCGGAGGAGGAGGAGAAAGAGGAGGAGGAGGAGGAGGAGGAGGAGGAGGGGGCGGAGGAGGAGGAGAAAGAGGAGGAGGAGGAGGAGGAGAAAGAGGAGGAGGAGGAGGAGGGTGCAGGATAAATGAAGCTGGAGGAAGGTGAAGCGGATTTAGAAGCAGGAAGCATCGAGTGTTTCTCTCAGTTTGTCAGCAAGCAGCCGAGCAGCGTCGCCTCCTCCTCCTCCTCCTCCTCTCTCATGCTGCCGGAGGGCTCCGCGGAGCGGCCATGGCGAAGATCCGGGTGTCGTACGAGTACTCGGAGGCTGAGGACAAGAGCATCCGGCTGGGCTTGTTCCTGATCTTCTGCGGGGTGCTGAGCCTCTTCATCCTGGGCTTCTGCTGGCTGAGCCCGACGCTGCAGAGTCTGCAGAGCAAACCGGCCAACTGCACGGTGAGCCTCCTCCTGCTCCTCCTGCTCCTCCTGCTCCTCCTGCTCCCCCTGCTCCTCCTGCTCCTCCTGCTCCTCCTGCTCACTCATGCTCCTCCTGCTCCTCATGCTCCTCTGCCTCCTCCTGCTCCCCCTGCTCCTCCTGCTCCTCCTGCTCCTCCTGCTCCTCCTGCTCCTCTGCCTCCTCCTGCTCCCCCTGCTCCTCCTGCTCCTCATGCTCCTCCTGCTCCTCATGCTCCTCCTGCTCCTCATGCTCCTCCTGCTCCTCCTGCTCCTCTGCCTCCTCCTGCTCCCCCTGCTCCTCCTGCTCCTCTGCCTCCTCCTGCTCCCCCTGCTCCCCCTGCTCCTCCTGCTCACTCATGCTCCCCCTGCTCCTCTGCCTCCTCATGCTCCTCCTGCTCCTCCTGCTCCTCCTGCTCCTCTGCCTCCTCATGCTCCTCCTGCTCCTCCTGCATGGTGTTCTGTTTGTAGTATTTGAGATATTCTCAAAGAAATCGGAGCCCAACGATTCTTTTTAGTATTTATCATCATTGTGGATATTAATAACTCTGTTTTCAGCTGGTGGGAAAGTATTTCTCTTTAAGTAGTATATCTATCTTGGCATGGGTAGTACTGTGCTTCATGTATTACCATTAGTGGTATTACTGGTATATATAAATTAATATTCCTTACAGAGTGAAGCTTATTATTCAACTCCTTATAATTCCTTAGTAGAATTATAGTATTTTATTTTAGTACTAATATGTGTTGCAGTGACACTATTTAAATGTTTACAAACTAATACCAAAAGGTATTTATTATGTATTTTGCACTTCATCACATCAAAGTGATTATCAGTATTATAAAAAGGGGACAAATATTTATATAAATATACTTTTCTTTGTATTTTTCTTCAGTGTTGTTCAACATTAATAATGTCGCGATGTAGTTCTTGTGGTACTATTATCTACCAGTAGCAGAGCAAGATGTTCTTGGATAAGTATTTGTGTACTTCTTTAAGAGTAATTTAAGCCACAAATTAGACTTTTAGGAAGTAGTACTATTGGAGGTACTAATATTTAAAACCAGTGGTGGCTGGGGCCCCAACTTCAGCCAAAAAAGCAAAAAAAAGATTATATATATTTTTTAAATTATATTAAAAATGCATTTTAAATATAGTCAATATGTATCTATTTGTGTTTTTGTGAAATGTACACAGTCTCATTTGTAAATTAAGATATCTGCACAAAATATATGCTTTTCCTGCCCGTCCTCTCCGCTTGTCACGGCTGGGCTCGCGTCGGCCCCAAAGAGGCGGGTCTAAGAAGCAGTTAGCCAATCACTGATGAAGTTAATGAGTGACATTATAACTTCAGCCCCCTAAAATACATCGAGATTTGGGCCCTTTGCCGCCCGACGCTGCGCTCTGTCAGGACGAGTCTCCCAGGCGCCGTTTAACAACACGACCAGCGGCAGCGTCCTTAAGGAGACCCGACCCGGACTCCGTCCCAGAGAAGAACTTTGCCGAGAAACTAGCTAGTTAGCTACATGCTAGCGCCGTTAACATAACGGTAATGTTAACATGAATTAACATGGCTACCCAGCTGCACGCACGCAGGACTGCGGCGAGGACACACAACCAGGACACACAAACAGGACACACAAACAGGACACACAAGCAGGACACACAAGCAGGACACACAACCAGGACACACAAGCAGGACACACAAACAGGACACACAAGCAGGACACACAAACAGGACACACAAACAGGACACACAACCAGGACACACAAGCAGGACACACAAACAGGACACACAAGCAGGACACACAAACAGGACACACAAACAGGACACACAAGCAGGACACACAAGCAGGACACACAACCAGGACACACAAGCAGGACACACAAACAGGACACACAAGCAGGACACACAAACAGGACACACAAACAGGACACACAAACAGGACACACAAACAGGACACACAAGCAGGACGTGGATGAAAACAGGTGCATTTTATCCAGGTAATGCTGTGCTGTGCGTTTTCCCTGGAGGGTTTGATCTGTTCTCCCGGCGCCTCGAGTCCGGCTGCCTGTTGATTTACGAGCCGTTAGCTCACGGCGGCGTCCCGGAATCGCCTCCGTTACCCGGAGTGGAGCCGTGGGTAAATCAAACTTATGGAGAGTCCACTCGTCTAATCCACAGCTCGGTTTGACGCGAGTCACGCAGACGTCCGCGCACGTCCGTGACCTCGTGAGGATGAAGAACCACGTTTATCAAATCTGCTCAGATTGATTTGTGTTTTCATGTGTTGATGTTCATATTTTCGGCCTCTGGTCCTTTAATGAGTGCAGGCTTCTCTCTTTACTGTAATGAAATTCACTCTCATCCACAATGTAAATGCTGAGCTGGTGGGAGGAAGCAGAGGAGCCGACAGGAAGCCGACGCTGGGAAACGTGCAAACTACTACTTATTACATTAAACGGCCACCCATCAAAATCTATTTCCATTTTAAAGTATTCAACACAGATTTGAGGGTCTATTTTATTGCCTCATTACGGCTCTCAACATGGAGACCGCTAATCATGCCAACTGTGCTAACAGCGCTAACTGTGCTAACAGCGCCGGCTGTGTTCCACCACTCAGCTGCCACTTCGTGATGAACATTCTGCGTCACCGAGGTTTCCGTTAGCTTGATTTGCTAGCTGACTTTACGCTACGTTACGCATGCATGTATTTGAATTTTTGTGACGTATCTTTGTTGCCGTTGACTATCGCACATTTTACGGCTCTGTAATTTCAGACAAAAGTCAACAAAGATTTGTTTTTTGTTGTTGTTGGTGACTGATGAACAGCGCTAACGAAGCTACCGCTAGCTCCACTGGTTGATCGTGTTTGGATGTTTTAAATGTACAAATTTAAAAAGAAGAACACTTCTAACATGCTAGCACCTGATCGCTGAAGACATCCAGAACACAGATATATTCTTTATTCATGTATTGTTTTTTGTCATATTTGCTATCAATATTTAATTGTTTGCTAATTGATCTTAGGATAAACAATCCTCATTGGAGACGACGTTTTAAGGGCTTATTCCCAACAAAGATGATCCATATAAAAGGCGGTGTGTAGCGTTCTCTTCAGCTCCGTCCTCTGATGGTGCAGGTGGTGTCGGTGCTGCGTCCGGAGGAGATGTTTGAGTGCGTGTTCACGTGCGGCGCCGACTGTAAGGGGACGTCTCTCTATCCGTGTCTGCAGATCTTCGTCAACAACTCAGAGTCCAACTCGGTGGCTCTGCTGCACTTCGACGAGCAGCAGCTGGTCCTCAACCCGAAGGTAACCATGGAAACGGCTCTTCGTTGTTATCATTGTCATTCTGTGATGTGGCACCTTGAACTGATCTGATAGTTAAATATATTAGCTACCCCAGCTGTTACCGTGACTACCAATGTAGGAAACGGGGGGCGACTCCTCTGCTCCCATAGACGTCTATGAGGAAATGACTCTACTTCTCTGTAGTGACCAGCAGGGGGCGACTCCTCTGCTCCCATAGACGTCTATGAGGAAATGACTCTACTTCTCTGTAGTGACCAGCAGGGGGCGACTCCTCTGCTCCCATAGACGTCTATGAGGAAATGACTCTACTTCTCTGTAGTGACCAGCAGGGGGCGACTCCTCTGCTCCCATAGACGTCTATGAGGAAATGACTCTACTTCTGTGTAGTGACCAGCAGGGGGCGACTCCTCTGCTCCCATAGACGTCTATGAGGAAATGACTCTACTTCTCTGTAGTGACCAGCAGGGGGCGACTCCTCTGCTCCCATAGACGTCTATGAGGAAATGACTCTACTTCTCTGTAGTGACCAGCAGGGGGCGACTCCTCTGCTCCCATAGACGTCTATGAGGAAATGACTCTACTTCTCTGTAGTGACCAGCAGGGGGGCGACTCCTCTGCTCCCATAGACGTCTATGAGGAAATGACTCTACTTCTCTGGATTTATTCCCTCAGTAAACGTTGTAAACATTTTTTAAATCAGCAAGTATCCAGATAAAGTTTTGCTGCGTTCATCTAAACATCTAAACAACGTAATGAAAGCACCTTAAGCCCTTGAAGGTGTGTGTGTGTGTTCAGAGGAACAACAACATCAACGCGGCGTCGGTCTGCTCGCTCGTCCTCCTCTCAACCTCCTTTCAGTCGGTTCGCACGTCTGGGTCGTCGCCACGGCAACAGAGTAAATATAGAGGAGAGAGAGGGGGCGCGTCAGCGATGCCGCTCCATCGCCATGACGACAGCAGCATCAATGATGAGCCAAGCGACGGAGAGACGTGAGAGAGAGACGCCGCTGTTCTTCCCCCTCAGATACGCAGGGATCCACACTGAGGCATCGATGGGCTTATTGATCCCGACTGAACCTCCAGCTGTGACCGCTGACCCAACATCTGGAGAGAGGAAGCACACACACACACACAAGTGTTAAGGCTCCTCACCACATCATGAGCTGTGAATACAAAGGAACACATCTGCACACAGGAGTGAACATCTGGACGTGCTCCTCCATGACGGATGAGAGGCTACTTTAGAACATCAGCACTAAAACGAAACCTTTTACGTTCCTCACTGAGACAAATACAAGTTAAAGGCTGAAACTCGTCTAAAATCTGCTGACTTCTGATGAATTATCGATTATTAGGATGGATGTGTGTGTGTGTGTGTGTGTGTGTGTGTGTGTGTGTGTGTGTGTGTGTGTGAGTGTGTGTGTGTGTGTGTGTGTGTGTGTGTGTGTGTGTGTCTGCGTGTGTGTGTGTGTGTGTGTGTGTGAGTGTGTGTGTGTGTGTGTGTGTGTGTGTGTGTGTGTGTCTGCGTGTGTGTGTGTGTGTGTGTGTGTGTGTCTGCGTGTGTGTGTGTGTGTGTGTAAACAGGATGATGGTTCTGATCAGATAATGAGTCAAATCAGTCGTTGGCTTAATGAATGAAAATGATGTCATGATTTCTACAGCTGTTACTGACCTCCTACATTTCCCAGAAGCCATTGCAACAGCTCAGCTCGACAAGAATAGACCAAAAAGAATAAATAATATATATAAATAAATAACGATAACAAGGAATCAAAGAATCACAAAAAACGTCCTAAAGAATAATTACAAAAAGAAGTTTAAAACAAAATGACACAAAAGATCCAGATAACAAAAGAAAAACAAAAATACCATAAAACACAAATAAGAGTCTGAAACTACAGTAAACTATTGTGCGCTCGGTACCTTGTGGAGAGACGGTAGATCCTCAGGGGACCAACTCAGGAGAACGATTGATTCAAGTTATTCAAAATGAATAAAGTTGTAAAGCTGCTGAGTTCTGAGGGTTTGACACAGAACCGGAGAACCGGAGAACCGGAGGACGAAGGTCTGCAGATGGTTTCAGCTGATTAGTCAGCCGGTGATTTCCTGCTTCGTTGCTTAATGAAGTTAAGAATTTAACCATATTTCATGTGAACGTATTAAAAGCTCTAATTACAAAACGAATCATTTAAATTGAATTAGTTCTTAAACTAAATACAATATTTGTCGTTAAAGTTTAGTGAAAAACAGAGAAGCAGCTGAAAAGGTCACCGGGGAGAATTATTAATGTATGAACTGTGTGTGTGTTAAACTAATTAACTGTAATGAGGAGGATCTTCTGCTCCAGGACGTCGGGGGGCCAAGACCCCCCCCCCCCCCGCCCCCCCCAAGCTGGGTATCTTTAAATACAACCTTAGTACATCAAAAGTACATCAAAAGTACTTGGAAATAACCTGGATTTGTGCATCGCCTCAGAAAAACCCTCCACGTGTCCACACACACACACACACAGACACACACACACAGACACACACACACACACACACACACACACACACACACTCACAGACACACACACACACACAGACACACACTCACAGACACACACACACACACACACGGACACACACAGACACACAGACACACAGACACACACTCACAGACACACACTCACAGACACACACTCACAGACACACACACACACAGACACACACTCACAGACACACACACACACACACACACACACACACACACGGACACACACACACAGACACACACACACACACACTCACAGACACACACACACACACACACACAGACACACACAGATTGATCTCATTTAGACCCTTTATTAAGGTCTCATCCTGTTGTCATGGCAACACTCATCACCCGCCACTGATGACCCGCTTGATGATGATGTCACAGGGCGAGGCGCGTTTGATTGGCCGGCTGATGAAATGACCCTGACACACAGACGGTGTCTTCGGCTTCTCTAACAGCCAATCACACGTCATCCTGCGATCCATAAAGGTCACATGACATCATGCAGGTTCACGTGGAGACCAGAACACGTGGACCGCGTGTTGTACCATCTACTACATATCATTTGTTTACTGGTGGCCGTGATGAAGGTGATGAAGGTATTGATTTGCAGTTACGTCCTCTGCCCCCCCCCCTCCGTGTACCAATCACAGTCGCCACGGCAACCAGTTGATCCATTGAAAACCAGCAGCGTCCCAATCAGCCTCCTGCTCCGCAGATTCAGTGTGTGAAGTAGAACAGCCCCCCCCTCATCCCCCCCTCACTCCCCTCACCCCCTCCTCACCCTCCCTCACCCCCCTCAGCCCCCCTCAGCCCCCCTCAGCCCCCTCACCCCCCCTCACCCCCCCTCATCCCCCCCTCACCCCCCCTCAGCCCTCTGAGCCAATCAGGATCAGACCTGTGGCCTCGTTCTCTGCAGCATCACATGGAGGGAAACACACTTATTTAGACATTAAGTAATTCATAAACACAACATTTCATTTAATATTCTTTATCGTCGAAGCGTTTTATCTGCTGAAGGTGAAGAGAGATAAAAGTTAAGGCTCGTTCTGACTGAGTTTGTGTGTGAATCAATGACGTGTGACGATTGAATTATTGATCAAGCGATCGGTCTTCTGTCCCTCAGTGCTCCTACGTCCCCCCCTGTGAGCGGGACAACCAGAAGAACAAGGACAGCGTCCTGTGGTGGGAGGACTACTTCAACAAGGAG
Source organism: Gasterosteus aculeatus (assembly GCF_964276395.1). Lineage (NCBI taxonomy): Eukaryota > Metazoa > Chordata > Actinopteri > Perciformes > Gasterosteidae > Gasterosteus > Gasterosteus aculeatus. Next base: position 35,563,639 of record NC_135691.1, on the reverse strand, counting down.
GTCAGCAGGCAGATCTTCACCTGCTTCTTCAACCAGCAGAGGAGGTGACGCACACACACACACACACACACACACACACGCACACGCACACTAACGCACACACACACACACACACGCACACACACACACACACGCACACACACACACACACACACACACACACACACACGCACGCACACGCACACGCACACACGCACACACGTACACACACACACGCACGCACGCACACACACGCACACTAACGCGCACACACACACACGCACGCACACACACGCACACGCACACTAACGCGCACACACACACACGCACGCACGCACACACACGCACACACAAACATCTCCTCTAACTGTGTGTACTTCCTCCCTTTGACCTCCCGGTGACCTCCAGGCCAGACGACGTGCTGTGGCGGCGTTCCCACGACACCAGCGTGCTGCTGCACTGCGTCCTGTGGCCGATGGTGTCGCTGCTGCTGGGCACGCTCATCGTGCTGCTCACCGTGTGCGCCCGCTCGCTGGCCGTCCGCGCCGAGGCGCTCCAGAAGAGGAAGTGCTCCTACGAGGCGAGCCACGACCTCTACGCCAGAGCCCCGGATCGCCACGGCAACAGGGCCAGCGACCCCGCGGGGGCCGACTCCGCCCCCGATCCGCCGCCCTCGTCGTCCTCGCCGACAAGAAGCCTCCCGCTGTTCGCCGTGCCGGTGCGCCGCCGCGACCGCGACCACTGAGGGGTTGAGTCGGGGGGGAGGCGCTGTGGGAGGAGCTCCAGCCGGCGGGATTCGGATAGAAAAATCCACCATTTTGCTTCTAGATTCCCGCCAAAAACATCCACAGCTTCCCGCTCGGGGATCGAACCCTCGAAGCAGCAACTCTTCTCGCGCTTTTGTGCCGTAGCCTGGACGGATGCTGCGACCTACTGACGTAGCGCTGACGTAGAGCTGACGTAGAGCTGACGTAGCGCTGACGTAGAGCTGACGTAGCGCTGACATAGCGCTGACGTAGAGCTGACGTAGCGCTGACGTAGCGCTGACGTAGCGGAGATGTAAACTTCTTCTTCTTGCTCCTCAGACTCGACTTCTCTCCATCGCACTTTGAGGACGCAGCGATTTGTTTCCTTCGGATCTGTTTTATTCTCTCGTGCACTAATTATTCGCGATGAGTCGCACTCTGAAGCTGACGTAGCGCTGACGTAGCCGACTGCATCACTTCTTCTTACTCTTTATAAATTTCCTATCAAAGACAGTTTTATTTTTACATCCCAGATTTTCTGGATTTATTTCTCTGCAGCAGCTCGTAGGTCAAACCGCCTTCTAACAGGAGCGTATTTTATTGTGAAAGGCTGCAGGAAGTGGCGTGCAGTGCATGGTCTCAGACAAGTACGAGAGGAAAACGGTTTTAAAACAATTAAATACAGAATTCTATCAGAGCCTCTTTTGTTGTTTTAATCACATTGACAACGTGACGTTATTGAGCTTCAATAATTACTTACGAACTTTAACAACTTTAAAAACAGCAAAGACATAAATTAAGACCATTTAAATAGAAAACACTCCTGGAACTAAAAGTATCCTCATATTGTAGCATGAAAACTGAGGGATTTTGTTTCAGTATAAAACGTGAAAGAAGAAGCGAGTCGATGGAAGTGGAGGAAAGAAGCCCAGATGTTTCCCTCTGGAGTCACTTTGAACTCGTGTCCTTCGTCCGTGAACCAGGAAGAGAAGTGCAGATATTAGAGAAGACACTGGAGATGTTTCAGCTAACCAGCAGATCGTAGCCTAAAGTGCACAGTTCCTATAACCTTTTTCTAGCTAGCTAGCTGTTAGCATTGAGGGATGTAGCTCGGTTGAGCAGACTGAGGCCACGTGAGGACGTTCACTCGTTTGTATTCATGGTTCATGTAAAGTAAGTTAGTGGATTTATTTCTTCTCATTATGCGTTCAGGCGTTATGCACTCGTCTTGTTATCCGCGTGAGTTCTCATGTTGGACCTGATTGGTGTTGTTGGCGAGTGGTTACGGCGCCATATGAGCATCGTCCCGCTCTGTGAAGACGTTATTGTGAGAACAGTGACTCCAGAGGACTCGGTCCACGCAGAGAAGACAACAATAGATCAGAGGGAGTTTCTCCTCTTCGAGGCTCCAAATTCACACCATCACCATCCCCTCAGTCTAAAAATGACCTAGGCGTTGCTTAGCAACAGCCGGCCGGCCGAGTGACGCCGCTGCCAATGGAAACAAGTGAAAACAGAGAACTACCAGTGGGCTTGAGTTCCTTCTTCAGGTCCAGATGCTTCCGGTGAGCCGTAGCACCTTCTAACGTAACGTCCTTTGGTTGGTTCCCTGAGACACGATGCGCAGCGACGGCGTTTATTATTCTCGCCTCTGACCTCTGAGAAATATCTTCTAAGATGTCGATTCTTCAAAACTAAAGAAAGACCAAAGGTGGCGTTCGTGTTCCTGCAGATTCTGACCAACAGGGACGTCCACGTGTCTCCAGAACCGGTGCTGAACACACAAAGTGTGAGAGTGTATTTGATCATTGAAAGTAGGATCGCTTCCTTCGATCGGGACTCAAACCGATCAATAACTTGTCACTTTGTATCGTCATGGAAACGAAGACATCTCCTCGTTCCGCTCCGCGCCGTCGCTACAAGAAGTATGAAATATGCATATCGATGAATAATAAGACACTGTTGTTATTATTTGATTTGTTAATACTGCCAAAGGAAAAGAAGTCGAGCGGCTTTGTTCCCACCGCGCTGTGTGGAATATCCAATAGTCCACAAATGTCCCGTTTACCCCATTCGTCTCATTTCAGAATCACTATCAGCTCGATTCGCTGAATTGGACTCCAGTTACATTTGCTCTCAATTGATGCCATTGGTCCCCATTCATTCCACTGGTCCCCATTGGTCCCCATTCATTCCACTGGTCCCCATTGGTCCCCATTCATTCCACTAGTCCCCATTCGTCCCCATTCATTCCACTGGTCCCCATTGGTCCCCATTCATTCCACTGGTCCCCATTGGTCCCCATTCATTCCACTAGTCCCCATTCGTCCCCATTCATCCCACTGGTCCCCATTGGTCCCCATTCATTCCACTGGTCCCCATTGGTCCCCATTCATTCCACTGGTCCCCATTGGTCCCCATTCATTCCACTGGTCCCCATTGGTCCCCATTCATTCCACTGGTCCCCATTCGTCCCCATTCATTCCACTAGTCCCCATTCGTCCCCATTCATTCCACTGGTCCCCATTCGTCCCCATTCATTCCACTGGTCCCCATTCGTCCCCATTCATTCCACTGGTCCCCATTCGTCCCCATTCATTCCACTAGTCCCCATTCGTCCCCATTCATTCCACTGGTCCCCATTCGTCCCCATTCATTCCACTGGTTCCCATTCGTCCCCATTCATTCCACTGGTCCCCATTCGTCCCCATTCATTCCACTGGTCCCTATTGGTCCCCATTCATTCCACTGGTCCCCATTGGTCCCCATTCATTCCACTAGTCCCCATTGGTCCCCATTCATTCCACTGGTCCCCATTCGTCCCCATTCATTCCACTAGTCCCCATTCGTCCCCATTCATTCCACTGGTTCCCATTCGTCCCCATTCATTCCACTGGTCCCCATTCGTCCCCATTCATTCCACTGGTCCCCATTCGTCCCCATTCATTCCACTGGTCCCCATTCGTCCCCATTCATTCCACTGGTCCCCATTTGTCCCCATTCATTCCACTGGTCCCCATTCGTCCCCACTTATCCCATCCATCCAAATTTGTCCAGAAGACAGACTCCCGTTGCTATGGAAACAAACTGTCCTTGCACCAAACCCTTTGCCGATAATTGAGCAGAAGGCGTGGCCTCCCTACTCATGCTCTGATTGGCTCCCCCTGACACTGTAGACCCGCCCCTCCCAGCGGGGATCCTTGTGTTGGAGCAGGGAGAGATTTTATTATTTGAGTAATGGTTAATTAATGAACGTCCCCCCCAGTCACAACCTTCTTCTGTGGTTTTGGACGTGCTGTCGACCGGCCTTATATTTTATAAAACGCGTCTCATGTGGACGAACTCTGGACGAACTCTTTTCTTCTTCAACGGAGGGGAAAAATGTTACTTATAAAAACATCGACACATTATTATTGTAACACAATGTTTGTTTCACATTGTTAACATTGTGTGTCTGTTGTGATGAATTTACATTTTTTCTGCTTTTCTTTCTGTCACATGACTCACGTTTGCGTTCAGTAGGAAGACTTTTGGTAAACTGAGCAGAAACCGTCATGTGATCCTTTTTCTTTCCACTGAATCATCCAAGGAAAATGTAGCAGGACATTAGCGTCCACGTCCTCACATCGAATCCCTGAATCCTGAATCCCTGAATCCTGAATCCTGAATCCCGAATCCTGAATCCTGAATCCTGAATCCCTGAATCCCTGAATCCCTGAATCCTGAATCCTGAATCCTGAATCCCTGAAGCCTGAATCCTGAATCCCTGAATCCTGAATCCCTGAAGCCTGAATCCCTGAATCCTGAATCCTGAATCCCTGAATCCTGAATCCTGAATCCTGAATCCCTGAAGCCTGAATCCTGAATCCCTGAATCCTGAATCCCTGAATCCTGAATCCCTGAAGCCTGAATCCTGAATCACGGAATCCCTGAATCCTGAATCCCTGAATCCTGAATCCCTGAATCCTGAATCCCTGAATCCCTGAAGCCTGAATCCTGAATCCCTGAATCCTGAATCCCTGAATCCTGAATCCCTGAATCCTGAATAACCTGAATCCTGAATCCTGAATCCTGAATCCACACGCTGAGCTGTGAAGGGACGAGCTGCGTTTGCACAACATGTTTCTTCACGTTCCTGCAGACGTCGCTTTGCTGTTTAAGCAGATTTTCGGACTGAATCCTTCCTGTAAAGTTCAGTTTGAGGCCATAAAGAGAAATGTATCTTTTTATTTCACTGTTTAATCTCCATCTTGTTGTTGTTGTTCTTTTGTACACAGCTGTGAACCTGCCTTGTGTTGTTTGCAGGTACGTTGTCGTCCTCCAGCTGGACCCGGTAGCCGCTTGTCTGTTGCAATGAGAACGATAGTGCCTGATAGAGATCTTTAAATAAAACTCCTTGTATCTTTAAACGGAGTCTCAGTGAAAACTCTGTTCACACGTAGACGTCTGGTCACGTTTATTTCTACCACACGAACACACAAACTAATCCAAGCTCAAAGCCAATTAAATAACAGCACAGAATCTTATTTCTATTGAACAAGGCTTTATATATTTATGCCTGTTCATATCCCAATGTTGTACTTCAGTACAACACTGCTACTACTACTTTATACTTCTACATACATTGTACTAACTAATTTACTAGTTTATTTAAGTTACATGAACACAATAAAAACATGAATATAAAGTCTGGAGGGACTCGGGCTGACGGCGCCCCCTGATGGAGAACCCTGCATCAATAAGATCAATAAGATGAATTATATCAATATGATCAATAAGATGAATTATATCAATAAGATCAATAAGATGAATTATATCAATAAGATCAATAGGATGAATTATATCAATAACAGATCAATAGGATGAATTATATCAATAACAGATCAATAGGATGAATTATATCAATAAGATCAATAAGATGAATTATATCAATAAGATCAAAAAGCAGATCAGATGTTTCACAGAAGAACTTCCCAGCGATCTGAAATCAATAATATAATAAATAACTTGATCAATAGTTAGAATCTGTCACTAAATAGAGAATGATTAAGTGGACCTGTAAAGGGGGCGGGGTCCCGTTGGGGGGCGGGGCTACATCATTACTTCCATTGTTTTACTGTAATAAGACTTATTTTCCAATAAGCTGCATTCTGCCTTTTCTCCCCGACGGGCTCGACACGTTGTTTGTTGTTGTTTGTTGTTGTCACATTTGATGGTTCATGTGTTTACTTCACATTGTTTGTCAATAGATGTTTTTATTTGTTAGTGTGTGTGTTATCCTGGAAGCTTCTAACACTAAACGTTGTGCGTCTTTGTACTTTAAACAAACACTGTGACGTTTGTCTGTTAATACATCACATTACATCACATCACATCACATAACATCACATCACATGTCATTTATCTGACGCTTTTATCCAAAGCGACTTACAATAAGTGCATTTCAACCATATATATATATAAATAATATATTATATAGAACAAGAATTAGAAATTTGACTTTCTGCAAAATAAAAAGAAAAGAATTGAGCAACACGATTATTTTTCGGCTCTTTTAATAATCCAATAAATATGTTACACCGAGTAAAATGAACCTTTAATCACTAATAATAACAACATAATGTTTATATTATGTTTAATAACACAATTCAATATAACAGAACTGAAGTTATTTATTGATACATTTCAAAAAGATTCAAATCTTTTTCTGCTAATTGGACTTTATGTCTAAATATCAACAACGTGATGAAGTTCTTGCAGCTAATCTTCATTAAATGTGATAAATGGAAAACCTCGTCTACTCGTATAAAGAAGCATTATTTACATACAGCGATGTGTGTGACTCATAAATAAACAGATTACAACTTTTATTGATCAGCCTTTTTTTTTTAAGGCATCGTTTTAAATTGTGATTTTTTTTAAAGTTTTCATCTGGTCACAAATTGACGTTAAATATGAATAAACTACTAAAATGTTTCTTTGTGACTAATGCGTTACAGCCTTGGTCTGTTTTAATGTGTATTAAACCAGCTGGCCGTATTGTCTGTTGTTGTTGTTGTTGTTGTTGTTTGTGAGCATCACTCCGTCTCTCTTGCGCTCAGCGTCCGCTGAAGATGAAATCTGAGGGAGCAGAAGAGGTTTGAGCACCGGAGCCGATCGGCAGGTATTGATCAGTGGTCGCTCGCTCACCCCGGCAGTACTCGGGGTTGAAGTTCTCGTACACGGGACACAGCGGCTTCTCCTGCTCGCCGCGGTGCTTCCGCGCTCGCAGCACGTCGCGCACGCACTGATGCAGGAAGGCGTACTGGCACTGCAACACAAAGCATGCTGGGAGATCACCTCCGGTCCACGTGGTACAACATCATAAGGTCATACAATCCTCGACACACATATTTACTGTTATTTGGTGTTTTTACGATACAAGTAACACGACTTTATACAGTGATTCACGTTATATTACGTCGTAGTCTCTTCGATCTTCTTCTTTTTCAATATTTTCTCAACATTTCAACAAAAAATAACGTGTTTCAATGTGACTTTTTATGGACATGATTCTCCAGCAGGGGGCGCCGCCCCCCCTCTGCTGACCAGCCAAAGCTGAGCCAGATGTTAGAGACGTCAGGCCAGATGTTTCATGAAGCGGGTCTTGATGAAGCGGGTCTTGATGATGCGGGTCTTGATAAAGCGGGTCCTAATGAAGGGGGTCTTGATGAAGCGGGTCTTGATGATGCGGGTCTTAATGAAGGGGGTCTTGATGAAGCGGGTCTTGATGAAGGGGTCTTGATGAAGCAGGTCTTAATGAAGGGGGTCTTGATGAAGGGGTCTTGATGAAGGGGGTCTTGATGAAGCGGGTCTTGATGAAGGGGGTCTTGATGAAGGGGGTCTTAATGAAGTGGGTCTTGATGAAGCGGGTCTTGATGATGCGGGTCTTAATGAAGGGGGTCTTGATGAAGGGGGTCTTGATGAAGCGGGTCTTGATGATGCGGGTCTTGATAAAGCGGGTCCTAATGAAGGGGGTCTTGATGAAGGGGGTCTTGATGAAGCGGGTCTTGATGAAGGGGGTCTTGATGAAGGGGGTCTTAATGAAGTGGGTCTTGATGAAGCGGGTCTTGATGATGCGGGTCTTAATGAAGGGGGTCTTGATGAAGGGGGTCTTGATGAAGCGGGTCTTGATGAAGCGGGTCTTAATGAAGGGGGTCTTGATGAAGGGGGTCTTGATGAAGGGGTCTTGATGAAGGGGGTCTTGATGAAGCGGGTCCTGATGAAGGGGGTCTTGATGAAGCGGGTCCTGCTGAAGCAGGTCTTAATGAAGGGGGTCTTGATGAAGGGGTCTTGATGAAGCAGGTCTTGATGAAGCGGGTCTTAATGAAGGGGGTCTTGATGAAGCGGGTCTTGATGAAGCGGGTCTTGATGAAGGGGGTCTTGATGAAGGGGTCTTGATGAAGGGGGACTTGATGAAGCGGGTCCTGATGAAGGGGGTCTTGATGATGCGGGTCTTAATGAAGGGGGTCTTGATGAAGGGGGTCTTGATGAAGCGGGTCTTGATGAAGCGGGTCTTGATGAAGGGGGTCTTGATGAAGGGGTCTTGATGAAGGGGGTCTTGATGAAGGGGGTCCTGATGAAGGGGGTCTTGATGAAGCGGGTCTTGATGAAGGGGTCTTGATGAAGCGGGTCTTAATGATGCGGGTCTTAATGAAGGGGGTCTTGATGAAGGGGTCTTGATGAAGCAGGTCTTGATGAAGCGGGTCTTAATGAAGGGGGTCTTGATGAAGGGGGTCTTGATGAAGCGGGTCTTGATGAAGCGGGTCTTAATGAAGGGGGTCTTGATGAAGGGGTCTTGATGAAGCAGGTCTTGATGAAGCGGGTCTTGAAGCTACTCAATGTGAATGTGGACCATGTGACGATCGGTACCTCGGTCTGGACCATGTGCTGACGGTGCAGCCGAAGGTCGAACACACATCCGTAGAGGTCGACGGTTCCTTTAGAGTCCAACTGCTGCAGAGCGCGGTCCAAGGCGATGAAGGTCCCTGTGCGTCCCACACCAGCACTGACACACACACACACACACATGAACACACAAATGAACACACACACATGAACACACACACACACACAGACACACACACACACACACACGTAGAAACACGAGTCATTTTGTTTGCGTTTGTTTGTCCTCAAACTGTCATTTCATCAATGAGACGCTTTGTTGTAAACAGACACACACCTGGACCCCCCCTCCTACCTGCAGTGGACCACGGTGGCCCCGGTGCTGGGGGCCCGGTCCACGTGGTCCCGGACCGTCCTGGTGAAGTGGACCAGGGACTGGGGGCTGTCGGGGACGCCGTGGTCGGGCCACACGGTGTAGTGGAAGTGACGCAGCACGCGGGGGTACGAGGAGCCGCCGTCCTGGGGAGGAAACACGCATCGATCAGTCAAACCTGCTGCTCGCTGTCACTCACCGTTGGAGACGGGGCGTTACCGCGGTGATCTTGAACTCTCTGATGGTCCACTCGGGCAGGACGGACTCGGACAGCATCTGGAGGACCAGGTCCCCGTAGTAGAGGGGCTCCCGGTCTGAGGGCCAGTATTGATCGCACTTCACCTGTGAGACACATCGTCCAACAGACATGTGGTTATATGTATTAAACAGACAGGGGACATGTGGTTATATTTATTAAACAAACAGGGGACATGTAGTTATATTTATTAAACAAACAGGGGACATGTGGTTATATTTATTAAACAAACAGGGGACATGTAGTTATATTTATTAAACAAACAGGGGACATGTGGTTATATTTATTAAACAAACAGGGGACATGTGGTTATATTTATTAAACAAACAGGGGACATGTAGTTATATTTATTAAACAAACAGGGGACATGTGGTTATATTTATTAAACAAACAGGGGACATGTGGTTATATTTATTAAACAAACAGGGGACATGTAGTTATATTTATTAAACAAACAGGGGACATGTAGTTATATTTATTAAACAAACAGGGGACATGTGGTTATATTTATTAAACAAACAGGGGACATGTGGTTATATTTATTAAACAAACAGGGGACATGTAGTTATATTTATTAAACAAACAGGGGACATGTAGTTATATTTATTAAACAAACAGGGGACATGTGGTTATATTTATTAAACAAACAGGGGACATGTAGTTATATTTATTAAACAAACAGGGGACATGTAGTTATATTTATTAAACAAACAGGGGACATGTAGTTATATGTATTAAACAAACAGGGGACATGTAGTTATATTTATTAAACAGACAGGGGACATGTGGTTATATTTATTAAACAAACAGGGGACATGTGGTTATATTTATTAAACAAACAGGGGACATGTAGTTATATGTATTAAACAAACAGGGGACATGTGGTTATATTTATTAAACAAACAGGGGACATGTTGTTATATTTATTAAACAAACAGGGGACATGTAGTTATATTTATTAAACAAACAGGGGACATGTGGTTATATTTATTAAACAAACAGGGGACATGTAGTTATATTTATTAAACAAACAGGGGACATGTTGTTATATTTATTAAACAAACAGGGGACATGTGGTTATATTTATTAAACAAACAGGGGACATGTAGTTATATTTATTAAACAAACAGGGGACATGTAGTTATATTTATTAAACAAACAGGGGACATGTGGTTATATTTATTAAACAAACAGGGGACATGTAGTTATATTTATTAAACAAACAGGGGACATGTAGTTATATTTATTAAACAAACAGGGGACATGTAGTTATATTTATTAAACAAACAGGGGACATGTAGTTATATTTATTAAACAAACAGGGGACATGTAGTTATATTTATTAAACAAACAGGGGACATGTAGTTATAT
>NC_135691.1:35500527-35548027 GCF_964276395.1 Gasterosteus aculeatus | reverse complement strand
TGTGTACTCACACTTTGCGTAGCCGCTGCCTGTAGACGAGCAGCGAGGCGACGGCCCCCACCACCCCGATGAGGAACATGCCGGCGCTGAGACCTTCCACCACGCCGCCCAGCGGCTCTGAGCACGACCACACACAGGACACTCACACGCGTGCACGAGGACGCCCTGGCACAGACAGTGTGTGTGTGTGTGTGTGTGTGTGTGTGTGTGTGTGTGTGTGTGTGCGTGTCACTCACCAGAGTGCGTCCTGAGGGGGGGCGACAGGTAGGTGTCGCTGAAGAGCGGCTGAGGAACCTCACGGTGGTTTTCATCCAGCAGTCTGGTGAACGCTCGCACACTGAGCCTGAACACACACACACACACACAGTGAGTACACCCCCCGTGTGTGTGTGTGTGTGTGTGTGGGGGGGGGGGGGGGGGCGGACCTGTAGGAGGTCTTGGCTCTCAGCGGCCCGTCACAGAAGCCTCCGTAGCTGTCGCTCAGGTAGAGGTCGTCGTCGTGGTAACGGTCGCAGGCCCCGCCCAGCCGGTCCCCCCCCGCCCCCAGGTTCACCTCCATCACCTGATCAATAATCATGAACAGAAAGATACAACAAATCTGATTTCACATTCAATGTGACGTCTCCTTCAGTGAAACGTGAACTCATTGTTGAGTTTATTGTGCGTGAAGTTGTGTCGCCTCTGAAGCTTCTGTAGATTATTGATCCATTTGTGAACAAAATAAATCTAAGACAGTTTTACTGTAAAAAAAAGCTTTTCTTCATTTGTTGAGTCTTTAACAGCTGTTCTCTGTTACCATGGATACTGTTCAATGTATATGCAGGAAAAACAGTGAAAACGCAGTGATGTCATGTGTACACAATGAACAACACACCAACAGATGAGTCATAGTTAGAGTAGTTAGTTAGTTAGTTAGTTAGTTAGTTAGGTTTAGAGTAGAGAGCAGGCAGGACCACTGAGGGACAACGGAGGACAAAAGACACCAGTGAGCTCAGTAACTTTATCTAATAAACACATTCCAGCTCATTATTATGAGAACGTTTCTTAATAAAACATGTTTTTATACTTTTACCTTTGTGGAAATTAACTCCAATACTTTTGAAATAAATGTATTTAAAGTGCAAAGAAGAACTTGTCTCAACACGTGAGCGCTGTGTGTCTGAGGTCACCTGTGCGGCGTTGGCGTCCTGCGGGCAGCGGCTGGAGAAGTAGGCGCTCTGATACGCCCTGACGGAGGAGTTGCTGACGTAGTCGCGGTAGGAGGGCAGCGGGTGGCGCTGCTCCGGCTTCAGCATCTCGTTGGCTGTCGGGAAGTCGGACGTCTCGTCAGACAGAACTAAGGAGTATTCGAGTGCCGTGTACTTGTACACAAAGTGTGTACGCTTGTACCTTCGGACTCGGCCACGATGACGGCGAAGTGTCGCACGGCTCCGTTGGCGTCGCTGAACCACGAGCAGTTGAAGCGGAACAAGATGGAGGACGACGTGACCTTTGCCGACCTCCCGCTGACACGGACACTTGGGGGCGGGACCGGAGGACCTGACAGGAAACAGATGGTTATTTGATTGGACAGACCGTGTGTGTGTGTGTGTGTGTGTGTGTGTGCGTCCTCACGGTCTATCATGGTGACAGTGGTGTGTGTCTCCGGTGGACTCGTCTGTCCTGCTGAGGACACTCTGACCGTCACTGAGTACTTCCTGAACGCCTCCAGGCGGTCCAGCGTCACCGCGGTGACGCCGCTCGCCAGCCGCAGCGACGAGGTCAGGACCCCGTCGTCGTGGCGACGGCACTCGACCTCGAAAGAGTCAAAGTCAGAGAGAGGAGGAGACCAGGAGCAGGACAGGGAGGAGGAGGACAGAGGGAAGCAGTGGATGGACCTCAGAGGAGACGGGCCTGAAGGAGACGAGGAGACAAGGGAGACATTGAGAGACGGTTACAAGCAGAGGAGAGAGAGTGGGTGAGAGTAGAGGAGACAATAAGGGAGGAGAGGAGACACGAGGAGAGAAGGAGAGAAGGAGAGAGGAGAAATAACAAGGTGAGACGACACAGGAAGGAGAGTAGAAATGAAGAGACGGGGGAGATAAGGGAGGAGGAGACAAGAGAGGAGTAAGGTAGAGAGGAAGGGGAGAAAAGGAGGAGAGGAGACAAGGAGTAACGAGGAAGACAGAGAGGAGGAGCGTAAAGGAGAGGAGAGAAAGACATTGAAGGAAAGGAAGGAAGGTGATGAGGAAGAGGAGACAAGGAGATGTATGAAAGGAGGGAGGAGAGAAGACAAGGAAAGGAGACAAGTAGAGAGTCACAGTATTTATTTATGATCTTTCATTAGTTAAACATCGTGTTTTATTTTGCACTTTTATTAAAATTATTTAATGCAGAACAAATAAAACAATATTTAAATAAATAATCCTCAAATGTTTGTTTATTATCGTCAAATCAAATAAACGTTTGTCCCTTTATCTGATGAATGAATGTGTGTGTCTGTGTGTGTGTGTGTGTGTGTGTGTCTGTTTGTGTCTGTGTGTGTGTGTGTGTGTGTGTGTGTGTGTGTGTATGTGTGTAAATGTAACAATCCAGAAACATTTAAACTCTTTGGTGGTAAAAAAGAGAAACATTCCGTTTAATAAGAGAAGAATAGGACACAAGGAAAGGAAAGGGAGGAGGGTAATAGAGGAAAGGAAGCAAGGAGAGAAAGCAATGGGAGAGGTGACAAGGAAAGAGGAGAGGACACAAGGAGAGAGACCTTCTTCCACCCACTCATTCTGACGTTCCTCTGGATTGGCTGGCTGCTGACAATAGGCCCGCCCTTGGCTCCGCCCCCGGCAATGGTCACCAGGGTGAAGTTGTACCTCCGGCCCGGATACATCCCGCCCACCGTGCGGCCGCTCAGGTGTGTCTGCGTGACGGACAGGCGGTCCGGAGGGGTCCACTGCAGGCTGAAGCTGTCGTAGTCTCCGGAGGCGGGACCAGACCACAACAACTCCACCGTGTCATTGGTCGGGCCTTGTTTGACGGACAGGTGAGTGGGCGGCTCCGGGGCTGCGGGAGAACAACAACGTTAGATGTTGACGCTCTTTTACTCTTTAACTGTGTTTCCTTTGACTCACCGGTGAGTCCCAGCGCTGACGTCTCATTGGTCAGTTCCCCGCTGTGCGTGATGACCTCAGCGCGGTACAGCCTACCGGGGACGAGCCCAGAGAACATGTGACTCGTCTGCTCCGCCCCCAGGGTCTGGGCCGCCAGGGAGGCTCCAGAGACGTCGTACAAGTACACCTTAGAAAGCACAGGATTCAGTACTGGTACATTCATTCAGAGCAGTACATGTACCTCTGAGATGCAGTACATGAGAAAGTACTGTATCTACCTCTTAAATGTAGTACAGTAAAAAGTACAATATCTACGTCTGGGATTTAGCACGTTGTAGTAGAGTAAAGCGAGTACCCTAAACGTGTACTTAAACACCCAACACTCCCCTCTTGAGGTACTTTTACCTGGTAGCTGCTGCGGCCTCCGTCTCCGTGCTGCCAGCCGACCGCCAGCCGGTCCGTCCGCCCTGAGCTCTGAACCCGGAGCGAGGAGACCGCAGACGGCACTGAGGAGGAGGAACAGGAGGTCAGTGGGCCAGAAGGAGAAGAAGAACGAACCGAGGACGAGCTGTGGAGGGAGGGCGTCACCGACCGGTCCGGGTCACCACCGAGGAGTCGCTGCTCAGGTTCCGGCTCCAGCTCACCACGCGCAGCCGGTACAGACTTCCTGCTCGCAGCGCCGAGAAACTACAGCCGTCTGCAGCGGCGCCCGCCTTCTGCCGCGCCACGGGCTCCTGCAGCAAGTCAGCAGAACACGTATAGAACTGTAAATGTGTATATTTACAATGTTACGCGTTAATCTATGCGATTAATGTGGCCGAGATTTATGCAACAAAATAAGGTTTGTTTGTGTCCACAAACAGACTAAATATAAATATATATATATATATATATAAATATATATATATATCACACTACTGTCCAGGATAATGAAACAGCTTAACATTTTTGGAAGAGCGGTTTTAATATTTAAACCATTTTGACACTTTCTCTCGTGTTAAAGCTGCATTCTGTGTAGTGACCAGCAGGGGGCGACTCCTCTGCTCCCATAGACGTCTATGAGGAAATGACTCTACTTCTCTGTAGTGACCAGCAGGGGGCGACTCCTCTGCTCCCATAGACGTCTATGAGGAAATGACTCTACTTCTCTCTGGATTTATTCCCTCAGTAAACATTGTAAACATGAGTTTATGTCTCAGTCTCTAGTTTAAAGTCTTCTTCAACACAGCATGATGCTCATTTAGTGATTTATGGTCCATTTAGAGTCAAACAGACCATGAAGCAGGGGATGTTTTAAGGCGGGGCTACACGCTGATTGACAGGTCACTATAGAGACATAAACAGCTTCTTTCCCACCTGATGCTCCTTCCTGCTCCCTGCAGCCGTTGCCTCGGCGACACTGTAGAGCGACAGGTCGTAGCGGTCGACGTGACCTTGCGAGGGGCGCCAGGAGAAGGAGAGCGAGGAGGTGTTGGAGGAGGTGACGGTCAGATTACTGACGGCCGCCGGACCTGAAACAGGAAATTCAAAACATGCTAAACTGCACAACAAACGGTTGCTGGAGAGCTTTTGGTCGGCCGGGGCGTCTGATTGGTCGGCATGACTCACGGGTCTGCCCCTCCGCCGTGGCCTCCGGCGACAGAACGCCGCCGCTGAGCGTGATCACCTTCACCCGGTACCACCGCCCCGAGGTCAGGCCCTCCAGGCGCTCGCTGTGGCGCCCCGCCGGCACGGAGCGCTCGGCCAGGAGGACGCCGGCCTCGTCCAATAGCTGCAGGCCGTAGCCGTCGTACACGCCCACGGGCCTCTCCCAGCTGACCGTCAGGCTGCGGGCGGTGTGGTCGTTGTCGGCCTGCAGGGCCGTGACGGCGGCCGGAGCTGCAGAGCACGGAATGAACCACCATCGTCACACGGAACCTTCTCCTCCCTCCTGAATCAATGCAGCGCTGTCTGACCCGTTCTGCCGCTCGCCGCTTTGCTGTTGTTCAGCTTGCCGCTCAGCGATTGGACGGTGGCGGTGTAGGCGTGGCCCGGCGTCAGGTCCAGGAACTCCAGGTAGGACACGTGTTTGGGGACAGGACGAGTCTCTATGACAACACCGTCCTGGAGACAGGAAGTGAGGACACATCGATCGATGCTATGAATACGTTTTCATACAGTTTGTCTTCTTTTCTCAGGGTCCTTTTATATCTATATATATATACACAGAACACATATATATATATATATATGGTATATATATATATGGTATATGGTATATATTTGTATACAGTATATACGATTATCGTATATTACTATGAGCTTATCAAGGACATGTTCCTCTGAGCCAGATGTCTGCAGCTGGACTCACCGCAGTGGACAAGGACACAATGTACATGTCCAGGTCCCCGTCTCCAGGGGTCCAGGAGACCAGCAGCCCGCCGACGGGGGCCTTCAGGCCGGCGTAGGGCGCCAGGCGCAGGTTCCCCACCGCACTGGGAACTGCAGAAGAAGAGTCCTGGTTCAGATGAAGCAACCTGGACCCCAGTGTCCCCCCCAGTGTCCCCCCCAGTGTCCCCCCCAGTGTCCCCGGTCCCAGTGTCCCGGTCCCAGTGTCCCCGGTCCCAGTGTCCCCCCCAGTGTCCCCCCCAGTGTCCCCGGTCCCAGTGTCCCGGTCCCAGTGTCCCGGTCCCAGTGTCCCCGGTCCCAGTGTCCCCCCCAGTGTCCCCCCCAGTGTCCCCGGTCCCAGTGTCCCGGTCCCAGTGTCCCCGGTCCCAGTGTCCCCGGTCCCAGTGTCCCCGGTCCCAGTGTCCCCGGTCCCAGTGTCCCCCCCAGTGTCCCCGGTCCCAGTGTCCCGGTCCCAGTGTCCCCGGTCCCAGTGTTAGACACTCCAATGCGACGCAACTAGAGGAAGGGGGGCTGGACCGGGTGCATTGCCCCCCCTCGAGGTCTCACCTGTCCGTCCCTCGATGAACTGGGCCCTCTGGTTCGGCCCACTGAAGGTGGACACCACGATCTTGTAGAGGCGTCCTGGGGTCAGGGAGGTCAGCCGGTGGCGTCGCGTCTCGCTGCCCAGCGTGACGGGGGGGAACGCCCTGACGTCGTTGAAGAGGAGCGTCACCTGGAGACCAGAGACCACGCGTAACCATGACGACTCACTTTGTGAGTGGGTCCTATGTAACGTGTGGGCGCACACCTCGTAGTGGTCCACATCCCCGGGGGCGGGGCTCCACGCGACGGTCAGCTCGCCGGTTCCTTCGTTGCCTAGCGACAGGTTTCCAACAGCCGCCGGAACTAAAGGACGGGACCCAAAACGTCAACCCGACAACATGGACCACCAGAACCTGGTCCCCGTGGTCACCGACTCACATGTGCGTCCGTCGGTGGAGACGCTGGCCACGTACTCCCCGCTCCAGGTTTCCACGGTGACGGTGTAGAGTCTCCCCGGCGTCAGCGACGAGAAGACGCACTCGTTGTGGGCGGCGGAGACGCTCTGGTTCTGAAGAACACTGTTGTTGTAACGGATCAGAACCACGTAGCGGTCCAGGTCTCCTGCTGCACGGCTCCAGTACACCTGAGTACACAACACAGTACACCTGAGTACACAACACAGTACACAACACAGTACACAACACAGTACACCTGAGTACAGGAGGAACGCACCTTGAGGAAGTCGTCTCTCGCAGAGTGAACAGCTGTCGGGTTTTGAACGGTTTCTGGTTCTGAAAATAAAAAACACTTTTACGTTGTGATTTTTTATTAGTTTTAGAGAATTAAAGAAATAAAACGGAACATAAAATACACAAAAATTAGTAAATTAAACTAATAATTAAGACAAATTCACAAAAGAGTAAAATATCCTCACGCGTGCGCGCTTGAACCACGGTGGCGTTCTCCAGGCCGCCGCTCCTTGTCGCTATGACGACGGCGTACAGTCGCCCGGCGACGAGCGAGCTGAAGGAGCACTCGGGGGCGGAGGAGCGCGACACGGCGAGCGCGTGGACGGTGCGACTCCCGTCCACCAGGCGCACCAGGTAGCTGTCCACCACGCCGGGGGCCGGGCGCCACGCCGCCCGCAGGGCGTCCGACCGGCCGCTGTTAGAGACCGTCACCTCGGAGACCGACGCCGGGGCTGAGGGTCAGAGGTCAACCCATCAAGGTCGGGTTGTGTGTTTCATTCAGATAATAAAAGGTTGTGTGAAGTCAATAAGTGCATATCATTCAGTTAAACAGTTAACTAATACAAACTATATTAACTATAACTAATTAACTATATTATCGCCCGAAGTTGGCTGGGATGGACTCCAGCCCCCCCGCGACCCTGTGTGCAGGATAAGCGGTTTGACAATGGATGGATGGATGGATAATTAACTATATTATTATTATTATTATGAGTAACGCTGGTTGTTTATGAGCGCTGATTGGTCGCCATGTGAACGCACACAAACAGGCGCAGTTTGTTCTGAAAATAACTGGGACATTATGTGGCAACACAATAGGTGAAGGAATGTGTGAGTGTGTGTGTGTGTGTGTGTGTGTGTGTGTGTGTGCGTGTGCGCAGGAAGCCTTTGAGCAATGGGTGTGGAACATTTAAAAACTTCTTGGTATTTAAGCTATTGTTCTAAAAACTGATGTTATCACATAATACGCACACACACACACACACAAACACAGACACACACGCACACACACACGCACACAGACACACACACACACACACAAACACACACACACGCACACACACACAGACACACACACACGCACACACACACAGACACGCACACACGCACACACACACACACACGCACACACGCACAGACACACACACACGCACACACACAGACACACACACACGCACACACACAGACACACACACACGCACACACACACAGACACGCACACACGCACACACACACACACACGCACACACGCACACACACACAGACACACACAGACACACAGACTATATTGAACTACATTAATTTGTGTGAATACAGAAAAAGTGAATTTGTTCAGTTTTGTTCTTCTGAATGTTAAATAATAAACGCAGCGTTTTGAACAATAACTCAGATGTTTGTTGCTTCACTCAGTGATTCAGTTTATTTATGTGTGTTTTCTCAGAGGGAACCAACCCGTCCGTCCCTCCAGCGCGGTGGTCTTGGACTGCAGCCCCCCGCTGACGGTGGCGGCCTGCAGCCTGTAGAGGGCGCCGGGGAGCAACCCGCCGAGCAGCAGAGAAGAAGAAGCGACCGGAACGCTGTGGTTCTGAATCACCGCGCTGAGGGAAACAAACAAGCCTTTCAAAGTAAAAGACGCCTCATTCGTCCGGTGACGTCACGCGGAGGTCTCGTAGCAGAGCGGACAGCTAGCAGCAGCCAGCCGCCTTAGACCACACCCACCTTCGGCCCCGCCCACAACCTGCATACGGACGTCATGGACACGTTCGCGTCTCCACCCAAAGCGAAGCGGTGTCACTGGGCGGGCAGAAAGTGCCCCGTTCGTTTCCGATAACAATAATCACCGCCTGTGTGACCCGCTCCAGTTGCCGTAGAATGACGTCGTGCGCTTAAGAAAAGAATCTAGAAAGAATCCGCACACACAGATTCGCTTGGTGTGCAGGAAGACGACGAGAGAAGCTTCCGCATTCTTAGCGACGCTCTCGAGGGTCGACCAGCACCGCCAGTTATTGTGCTGACGTCATCAAGGGGAGCGAGAACTGATTAGTGAGCTAACGTTAGCTAGCGAGGGCAGGCTTCATGGTTTCATGTTGCTTCACATATTGTTTAACACGAGAAACTACAAAGATATAAAAAATAAAATTGAATGAGTCTGATTTCTGTTTCTAAGAAAACACTTTGAATCTTTAGACAACTGCCCAACATGTAACGAGTCGCTTTGGATAAAAGCGAAACGACGTGTAATGTAAGGTGAGAGTCTTATTACTGTCATTGGATGACAATTACATTTACACGCCCAATTAAGTATATTTATTATTTTTAATGAAAGGTGAAATGTTATTTAGGTTTAAAAAAGGGCCCCGATTTCTTCTAAAAGCATTGTAATATTAAGAGGTGAACGTCGCAGGCGGCACCCACCTGTCCCTGAGCAGGACCATGGTGTACGAGTCCACGTCCCCCGGTGGCTTGTCCCACGATGCCCGGAGCCTGCTGACCCCGGAGCTGCTCAGAGTGACGGCGCCCAGCGCCATGGGAACTGGGACACGCGGCGGGTTTCAGTCCTTCGTTTCAAATAAACACACGTTTAATGAAGTATGTGCACTAACTCACCCGTCCTCCCCTGCAGGGACACGGAGGCGTTGAGCGTCCCGCTCCTGGTTGTCACGGTGACGGTGTACAGCCTGCCGGGCACCAGCACGTTGAACGTGCACTCCCTGGTGTTTGGCTGCAGCTCCCTGGTATCCATGGTGACGCCGGCTACGACAAACAGGCATCAATCACAATCAGAGAATCAATCAACTCCGACGAAAGTCGTCAATTTAACAATTATGGTATTTCACAGAAAAAACTATAATACATGTATATATATGTATAAAGATTTATTGTCTTTAACCCTACTGGCCCCGGTACTTACCGTGGCGGATGGTCAGGAAGTAGCTGTCACGTGACCCGGAGGGGGCGTGGCTCCACATGGCGCTGAGCGACGTCTCGTCCGAGTGCCGTATGTGGAGGTCGTCCACGGCGGCCGGAGCTGAAGAGACGGACAACGGGATTGTTGACGTATTACACGTGTTTATCTACCAACAAGGTGCAGCTACTGTAATGCATCTCCGCTGTGACGTATGTAGGCGTGTATCTGACCTGTCGCCCCCTCACAGCTGCTCTCCGCCGTCAGGCCGCCGCTCTCCACGCGCAGCACGGCTCTGTACGCCCTTCCAGGCGTTAGTCCCGTCCCGGGGAAGCTGAAGTTGGCGGCCTCTCGGCCCGGAGCGGCGCTGACTAACTGCTGGGCGCCGTCGAAGAGGAGCAGCCTGTAGCTCTCCCAGTGGCCAGGGGGGGGCGACCAGGAGAGGAGGAGGCCGCCGGGGGAGGAGGGCGAGAGAGAGAGCGAGAGGAGGGACGCCGCCGCCGGAGCTGCAGGGGAGATGAAGACGAGATGAAGACTCAAAGGAAACAAAAAGACAGCAGAGAAACAGCATCCCGAGAAGCCGCTCACCTGTCCTCGCGGTGAGTTTTGATTGGTTCATCAGCTCGCCGCTCCTGGAGGTCACCTCCACCCGATAGGCCGAGCCGGGGGTCAGCGGGCCAGCGGCGACCTCGGTTTGGTCCGGCCTCAGCGTCGCCTCCCAGGAGACCGTGCCGTTGGTCGACAGAGTGACCACGAGGGCGTCCAGATCGCCCTCGGGCAGTTGCCACGACAACGACAGGCCGGTCCCGTTGCCGGGGTCGGCGGTGAGGTTGGCGACAGCGGCGGGAACTAGAGGACAAGGTTTAGATCAGATTGAGATTCCTTCCGTCACCGCGGTAACGTTCTCGCTCTGTTCGTACCTGTCCGGGTCACGGTTGTCCGGCTGTTCTGCAGCCCGCCGGCCTCCGTCACCATGGTAACGTTGTACAGCCGGCCCGGCGTCAGGTGGAGGAGTGTGCGGTTCGTCGCCGTGCTCTCCAACGTCTCGTTCCTCAGCAGACCTGCAGAAGAACAGGAGGCATCAAAGGTCACGTGACTACATGTGTAACCACTACAGGAAGTAGAAAAATGTTTCCATAAGTGTGTGTTTGGCGTCTTTGGCGTAGCGGTGCTCCGTCAGGTCCACTTCACCAGAAACGTACCAGTTAGGTCCCACAGCTGCAGCCTGAAGCGCTGCGTCCTCCCCGGGCCGGCCTGCCAGGAAAGGTCCAGGCTTCTGGAGGCCCTGAAGGTCACTGACAGGCTGCTGACCGCCGACGGCTCTGAGGACACAACACGCACACGCACACACACGCACACGCACACACACACACACACGCACACGCACACACGCACACACGCACACGCACACACGCACGCACACACACACACACGCACGCTGACATGGAGGATCAGGACTATCGATGGTGGTTCACAGCATCAAAATGATCCGTCTCTTTAAACCAAATCATCAAATCTCTAATTCTTTAGACCAAAAACAGCGAAAAGAGAAGATGGGATTCTGTTGATCAGCTGATCAAGTGCCTGAAGGTCGGAGGACATTAAGGTTAGAAAGTGAGAAACAAACAAGAGAAGGTTTATGTCAGAAACACCCTGTTTCCTACAAACACACACACACACACACACACACACACACACACACACACACTTTCCCAGTGCTCCCAGCAGAACAAAGAAACAATGGAAGCAGGAAATAGCTGAACCCAGAGCTCGGACCGCGATGGAAATACACACCGTCCAACTTCTGTTCTGGAGGCCGGCCAGCGTGGACACACACACACACACACACACACACACACAAACACTGAGCAGGACGCGGCTCCTGAAGTTAATCAGGAAGCACCACAACTTCTCTGAGCTTAAGAAGGACCAAAGGTCAGAGGAGACAAAAGAATGCTGAAGAGTGAATTCTACCACCAGTCTGTACTGGTGTAGTGTGGACTGGTGTAGTCTGTACTGGTGTAGTGTGGACTGGTGTAGTCTGTACTGGTGTAGTGTGGACTGGTGTAGTCTGTACTGGTGTAGTGTGGGCTGGTGTAGTGTGTACTGTGGACTGGTGTAGTCTGTACTGGTGTAGTCTGTACTGGTGTAGTGTGGACTGGGAGGGCACTCACTGGTGTGCAGGGTGACGTTGGCCGCCTCCTGGTCCCTGTGGGACTGGATCTCCAGCTTGTAGGCGGTTCCAGGCTCCAGGTGATCCAGCACACAGGTGAAAACTCCTCCCCCCTCATTGCTCCCTACGTGCTGGACTCCCGTCAGGTTTCCATCCATCCTCTCCTCCTTTCCTCGCTCCCTTCCTCCAGTCTCATTGGTCTCCGCCCCCTGGCCTCCTGCTCCTCGCCTCACGCACTCGGCGGCGGCGTCCTGGGAGGAGACGGCGAAGGAGCAGTTGGGTCGGGGTGTGCTGACGGTCAGGGAGATGGAGTCCACATCGGACGCTGGTTCTGACACAGAGATCCTGCAGCTGTGGGACTCTGTGGGGGCGGAGCCACTGGGGTCCTGACGAGGAGACCAGGACGGGGATTAAGTGCACGCAGAATCCCACCGACACCTGAACTCAACCATTAAAACAGGAATCTCCCCAGTGAAACCAACGGTCATGTGACCAGAAGAAACTGTGCCGACAGGAAGTGTTTCTGTCACGCTGGGACATTTTTAGGTGGATGGATTCTGTGGTTTTACAACTTTTGTAAAATAAACTTTACTTAATTAACTGTGGAATTCTGTTCTAAAGTTCTCTTCTCCTACACGTCAATGTTCGGTTTCTACGAGATACAGGACTTTTATTTTAATGAGCTAAATGCCCCCCAAGACTCGCTTTGGGGCTCAGAGAGTTAAATTATAAAAAGAAAGGGAAGGTTTACAGTATTCAATCACACAAAGGAGAGATTGTTGATAAAAAATGACTTATTTTGAAAGCAGCTACAACGTCGTTTTCTCGTTTACTCTCTGACTTCTACACGTTTAGTACTTTTATTGCAAAACACAGAAAATACAATGAAAAAATTCAGTTTTACTGCCAACAAAACATCAAACAGACTGCAGCTATTTAAAGAGCCGTGTTTTATCCCTTTGTTGCTTCAACTGACCTCTGACCTTGTGTGTGTGTGTGTGTGTGCGTGTGTGCGTGTGCGCGTGTGCGCGTGCGCGTGTGCGTGTGTCTGTGTGTGCGTGCGTGCGTGCGTGTGTGCGTGTGTGCGTGCGTGCGTGCGTGTGCGTGTGCGTGTGTGTGTGAGTGTGTGAGTGTGTGCGTGTGCGTGTGCGTGTGTGCGCGTGTGCGCGTGCGCGTGTGCGTGTGTCTGTGTGTGCGTGCGTGCGTGCGTGCGTGTGCGTGTGCGTGTGTGTGTGTGTGCGTGTGCGCGTGTGCGTGTGTGTGTGAGTGTGTGCGTGTGTGCGTGTGTGCGTGCGTGTGCGTGTGCGTGTGCGTGTGTGCGTGTGCGTGTGTGTGCGTGTGCGTGTGTGTGCGTGTGTGTGTGTGTGTGCGTGTGTGTGTGTGCGTGTGTGTGTGTGTGTGCGTGTGTGTGTGTGCGTGTGTGTGTGTGTGTGCGTGTGTGTGTGTGCGTGTGTGTGTGTGCGTGTGTGTGTGTGTGTGCGTGTGTGTGTGTGCGTGTGTGTGTGTGTGTGCGTGTGTGTGTGTGCGAGCGAACAGAACAAACTACTATAACAAAGTACAAGAATAACATTTGATATTTCGATGACTTTGTTGTTGTTGAAATCATTTCTAAAGACGACGATATAAATAAATATTGTGGATATTTGTAGATGTGGATTCAAACAAACTGATCTGATTATATTGATCAAGTGAAATCAGAAAAACGTCCGTATTTAACTATTATTTCACAGTAGAATGACGGACGATTACTGAACTATTTCATCTCTGTGAGTAAAGTTTTGCTTTCATTTTTTTTCAAGTTACAAGTTCATTTCTTTAAGTTTGTGGAACTTTCAGAAGTTTGCGCCCTGTGATCGATCGCGTTATGGAGGAACTCACGTGGAGCAGCAGCAGCAGAGACCAGACGCAGACACACCGAGGAGCTTCACACCTCAACATCTTGATCCTCCTGCGGGTCCTCCACCCTGCTCCTCCGCCCGCGGGAGGCGTGGATCTCCTCTGGGAGAACACGGGTCGATGGAGGATGTTTGTCTGTATTTATATCCGTGACGTGTTGGCGGTCCGCGCTGAGCAGCTTCACCGAGCAGCAGCAGAACAAACTGCTTCAGAGGTGATTGTCCCCGAACTCGGTGCTCTCAGTGCGTCCTCCCTTCAGGCGGAGCTCCTCCACCCGTCTGTCTCTCTTCCTGTCTGTCTGTCTGACGGAGGGGGGGCTCTGAGGAGAAGACCAGACCAGAAGCTATAAATAGAGAGTCTCACCTGGGCCATGAAGAGCCCTCTTCTTCTTCTACTTTATGATTAATAACCTTAAAAGTATTATTAAGTATTACTTGTTACGGTTAAACTAAGATTTTAGTCATTGATGTGAGAATGAAACCGTTAATCAACTAAATGTAACTTTTAGCCTCTTTCAGCTCATAGTTGTAGGTATGAAGATGATTTATTTCTCATTCAGACAAAGAAAGATATTGAATTAACGGTGCAAGGTTACTGAAATAAAGCGCTTCATAATAATAACTGATAACAGGTAATAAAGCTAAATAAGATGCTTATTTGTTTCAATTAAAACAAGAGTCAAAGTGTAAATTCATCTTAATAAACAACGTTACATAATAGTGAAGTCGGGTAAACTCATTCAATAAGTTATTAATGTCATTAAATGTGTTTATAATGTAACTATTAATGAACATGTGATCCCATCATACAAAGAACGTTAGACGTTAGCAAAGACAACGGTGTTCATTATTTAGTTTAAGTTAAAAGTCAAAGTGGTTTGTTCCAGTTGGTCGAGCGACTTTTAGTGACCACACCTCCTTCCTTCCTGCCCCCCCCCCCCCTCTCTCTCTGCCCCCCCCCCCTCTCTCCCTGCCCCCCCCCCTCTCTCTCTGCCCCCCCCCCCTCTCTCTCTCCCCCCCCCCTCTCTTTGCCTCTCTCACAGGTCGCATGGCGAGTAGAAGAGGTCACAGCACGACTGGTGGTTCGTGTCCCGACTGCTACGCTCACAACCCCGAACACAAAAACCTCGTTGCTTCTTCAACATTTCCACAGAAGTTTGTGTTTTTTCAGGACGGCAGATTGTTCAGAAAGGAGATTAATGTCGCCCGATGAGCAGCAGACGGGAGCTCGTGCTGCTCGACAGGCAGGACGACGTCATCGGACGCCATCGACTGTGATTGGCCGGTTCATGCGTGAGGGGGATTGGTTGGTGAGTGAACCAATCAGAGGCACCGAAGCGGAGCAGGGCGGGTCAGACTGGACGGTGCGAGGGTCAACGGTTAGCCGTAGCCACAGTTAGCCACGTGCTTGGGTTAGCCACGGGTTACCATCACTAAAAGAGCTACAATGCTACACAAGCTAACATAAAGCCTAGCATCCCCTCGAGCTCCATCAGCCTCCACCTGGTGGAGGTACGCGGTACTACGTAGGAGCTCCGTCACTCGAGATCCATCCTGAGTCGAGTGATGACAAAAGTCTCCTGATTGTTTCACAAGCAGAGGAATAAAGAAGAGACACTTTGGAACACGGAGAAAGGAGAGTTGGTTTATTGTGTCTGGTGGGACTTTACCACGTAGTGAGCGATGTTAGAGCTTATTCATATCGGCAACAAGTCAACACGGCAGCAAGTGACAGAAGACAATTGTCTTTTTTTATTCTAAAATACACCGTTTTATTTGTTGAGTTCACGACAAACGGCGGCTAGTTGCTAAACATGTAAAAACAGTATAAAAATAAAGTTATTACTTTGATACACAAAAAAAATAACTTGGTGACCAAGATAATATTTTACAACCGCATGGATGAGATGATTGTAAATGACTTCACTTTTATTGTTTCTGAGCAAAGCGGAACATCAAATTACTCAAGAAGTTTAACTACAACGCAGAGACAAAAGAAAATATCGTGATACATAAATACACTATATACTTCAGCAGGATTCAGCCTATTAATGAATTAAATGTATAACCGGTGACTGAACCAGCTTGTTAGGTTTCCATTTCTTAATGGATTTGATATATATATTAGTGATCTTTATAGCGTTAGCATGATGGCGGCGGCGTTACGTCCGTGTACATACATTACTTTGTTACAATTGTCAAAATACATTACTCTTAAATTTACACTTCAGACTCAAAGCTTTCTGGGAGACTTCTAAGTTGTTATAAAACACATTGTTAGATAAGAACGGTTCAGACGTTCAACACTGACATTTAATCGGCTTAAACTAAATATTGCATTAGCATAGCAGGCTAAGGATAACTTAGCGTTACCATAGATTATTTACCATCAAGCACATGGAATAACAGTGAACTACTAAACTACAGTCAGCCTCACTAGAGATTGCTGTACTACGGAAGCTAGCTTAGCTGCTTAGCTTAGCACTAGCTGCTTTATCACATTGGTTCGTTAGCGTTAAGCTCCTCATCCGCAGCCGGAGGTTTGTGACCTCGGCTCTCCGTAAGTTGCCCAAAAAAAAGAAAGTAGATTCATCAAGAGGCGCTAAAGGCTACGCTAAATGCTATGCTAAGCGTGTTGGCTTCCATCTGCTAGTAAACGACAGCAGGAGAAGAAGTAGAATTTTCTCGCAGAGGCGACTGGAGAAAGTGACATTTCTGTGCAAATGAGGGATTTAGGGATTTTCCGCCTGGAAGCCTTTCAAATATTTGAAGCGTGAACATAAAATAATTTCATAGAATCACAGCTGGTGTCAGAAGTTCACACGTCTGTTTTTAAGTTTACGTTTTAAAGGACGTTCTGTTAGTTGAGAAAATGAAAATAATGAATGAAGATTCGGCGACTACGGAGAGCGGACGTCACGACAGCAGCGAGGCTCAAACGTTTCCAGATGAAAACACCACAAAATCAGTTTATATCCTACAAGACACAGAATCACGACACGCCAGCAGCCTCAGGCCGGCGATCTCTACGAGGTAAACAGAAGAACTCGATCCGGGCCAAGCAAGTCCTCCGAGCTCCTCCCAGGAGCTCGGCGCCACCGACAGAAGAAGAAGAAACAACGCACGCGTTCCACCTTTAGAAATGGCTTCTTGCCTTCCACAGGCTCCGCCCACAGCCGTCCTCATTGGCTGTCTATCGTGCTCAAAGATCCTCCCCCAGGGAATTCCCTAATATCGAAGACTTTGCTGCGTGAGCGCGTTCAAGTCGACGCCTCCTCATTGGCCGGTTTCTGCTGAGAGGCGGGACTCGTACAGACTGAGGGCGAGATGGACGAACTCGTACTGCTCACCTGTCTGGATCATCCCACCTCTGTGAAGACAAGACAAGAGGATCAGGACTACACAGAGACCGGTTCACATGGAGGATCAGGACTACACAGAGACCGGTTCACATGGAGGATCAGGACTCACAGAGACTGGTTCACATGGAGGATCAGGACTCACAGAGACCGGTTCACATGGAGGATCAGGACTACACAGAGAGCGGTTCACATGGAGGATCAGGACTCACAGAGACCGGTTCACATGGAGGATCAGGACTCACAGAGACCGGTTCACATGGAGGATCAGGACTCACAGAGACCGGTTCACATGGAGGATCAGGACTCACAGAGACCGGTTCACATGGAGGATCAGGACTCACCTGTCTGCTCGGAGCTGGCAGGTGATGCTCAGCACGTCCACCCCTCCCTCCCTCTGCAGCTGCTGGCAGCCTATCGTCGTGGCAATGAAGCAGCCCGTCCGGCCAATCCCGGCGCTGCAAGCAGAGGATTGTGGGTAATGGTGTTATTTGACATGGTTACCCGGGGCAGTCCCCCCCCCCCCCCCTCTCTACCTGCAGTGGACGATCACCGGCCCCGCGGCCCGTCGCTCCGCCTCCACGTCGGACATCAGCTGCAGCAGCGGCGTGGTGGCGTCGGGGGTTTTGTGGTCGGGCCACGACGTGTACCAGTAGTGCTGCATGGCGCGCGTTTGATTCCCGCACTGCGACACAAGAACACGCGTCAAACCCGCCCGCCCCCCCGGCGAACAACACGGGGGCAGACGAGCGGTACCTTGAGGGCGAGGCTGCGGGTGGTGTAGTGGTCACACTCCCTGAGGCCGGTGACCAGCACCTCCACCTTCCCGTAGACGCCCCTCTTCTCAGGCCAGTACAAGACGCACTTCTGCATTCACGTCAGTTAGAAAACTCAAATATAAGATCACAACGGAGCACATTTCATTCACCTTTACAGAAGTAAATAATTGCCTCCCCCGAGTCACCTGACTTGATCTGAGCCCGCCCCCTCCCCGATGGGAGGAGCCGGCGGTGACTGATGCACCCTGGGAGGATTACCTCGTTCTTCTCCTTCAGTTTGGTGATCATGACGACGACGGGCGCCTCCTCCTGCCAGGCCATCTGCCAGAAGTCGTTCACCGTGTTCACCATGGGACCCTGCGTGGCGATGAAGGCCTTCTCGTGGCCCAGGTAACCCTGCGAGGGGCGAGGAGCCGGTCACACCGTACCAGGTACTCGTAGTACTGCGCTCACGCGACATGAAGGAGCGTCTGTCTCACCCGGATGTAGTTGGCGTTGATGTACGAGCTCAGCGGGTCGTTGCAGCTCTTTGACTTGAGGATCACTCTGGAATGAGGATCTGGAAGAGATGAAAGACTTCATGTGGTTCTGATGCGACTCCTGACCCGGCAGCGCTGTGGGCAGGACCCGGTACCGACACAGAGAGTCAAACAGGAACGAGTTTGATTGACAGCAGCTTTAGGTGGAAGGAAGGAAGGAAGGAAGGAAGCCCCCCCCCACTCAGTGTTATATTGATAACCCCCCTTCAGAGACATAAGTACACAATGTCTTCAGCTAACTGTGAGAACAAGCTGCTCTGAGGGAAATGGATTGTTCTAGTGTGTGTGTGTGTGTGTGTGTGTGTGTGTGTGTGTGTGTGTGTGTGTACGCTATTAGCTCGTCCTCGGCCCTTTGACCTTCGGCCCCTCCCACATAATAAAACAACTTCCTGGTTCAACAGGAAATGATCGCCGCGCACGCACAGTACTCACTGGGCAGTATGGTCTTGTATCTGTTCTTGGTCCCGTGATTTGGAACATCGAGCTCCTTGGGATCAATGAAATTCATGGGAATTTCCTGCGGTGAAAGAACTGTGTCAGTCGCAGTACTTTTGGGATTTGCAGTCAGTAAAACTTGTAGTAAAACTACTGAGTCCAGGTTACTCCGTCTATACGGATATCAAATCCCATCTGCTTTTATTGCATTCCATGTTTTACATTAGTGTCCCAACGCTGCTGCAGAGACTCTCCTCTCAACTCTGTCCTCCTCTCTAGACTCTCTGTCCTCTGTCCTCTCCGTGTCGGTCTGAACCGGTGCCATGAGAGCCGCCATGCGAGAATCAGAACGCTGCTCTGTTATCTGGCTGTTTTCTCTAACGCACCTACAGTCTGAACCTTGTCCTCTTACTGCTGGAGTTCCTCAGGGTTCCGTCCTGGGTCTCCTCCTCTTCTCGCTCTACACCAACTCTCCCTCGCTGTCATTCGCTCGCATGGCTTCTCCTTCCACAGCGATGCTGATGACACACAACTAGTTCTCTCCTTCCCTCCCTCTGATCTCTGACTGACATCTCTCAGCGGATCCGCCCACCATCTGAAGATCAACCCCAACAAGACGGAACTACTTCTCTTTCTGGGGAAAGATTCTCCGACACAGGATGTTAACGCCCAGTTTGACAGCAGGAACCTCGGCGTGACGTCGACAGCCGACTCTCCCTGACTCCCAACATCACTGCAGGATCCTGTAGATACTCGCTCTACTACATCAGGAGAACACGTCCTCTTCTCACTCAGAAGGCTTACATCCAGGACCTGGTCCAACCCGACATCCCGACTCGCACTCTCTGCTCTGCATGTGATAAACTGCTTGTTCCTCCTCACTGAGAGCAAAACACTCGACTAGATCTCCACTCTTTGCTGTCCTGCTCCTAAATGGTGGAAGGAGGTCTCTGAAGACACCAGGACCACAGAGAGCCTTCACATCCGGGCTGTCATGTTGCACTTGTCTGTTTGTGTCCTTCTGGTTGAAATGCACTTATTTTAAGTTGCTTTGGATAAAAGCATCAGCTGAATGACATGTGATGTAATGGTTAGCAATAGTTGCTAATGCTAACAGCCACTGACGCCGCCGCCCCTCCTCTGCGATTTGATCAAACGGAACTCACGGCGAACTCGGCGTGCAGCCGGTGCGCGTTGCCGACCGCGTCGCGGAGCTGCTGCCGCGTCAGAGGCCGGCCGGCCGCCAGCAAGTACTCCCTGGCCACCGCCTCCCGGGGCGTCACCACGGCAACGGCGCTGAGGGGCTCCACGGAGCCGAGGGCCGACATGTCCAACACCAGGGACACGTTAGAGCCTCGCCTGGGGGGGACAGGGACGAAGGACTAACGATTAATGACATGAAAACGAGCGATAATTAAAATAAGATTTACAAAATCTAAATGAGTGAAGGTTTATTTTTAAGGGGACTTATTACTGGCGTGTCCACCAACCCCAAGACTCAACTCCCGTGATCTGCTTTGGTTCTTCTACGTCAGAAGCTTCATGCGGAGCGCAACGGGAGCTGGCTCATTAGGGTCAAAGGTCACTCTGTGGACGGCTGTTTCAGAGGGTAAACAGTGATGCCGGCAGTATTTCATTAAGACCCCCAAGGAACCACATCAACTTGTGGTACCATGGGTCCTTTAAAAGAACATCAATCAGTAAATTGATAAATTCTTTGGAGTAGATTTAGTGAACACATTTTTTTTACCATTCCATCTAAATACAAACAAATTGTTTTAATTTTAAATCGAATAATGAAATAGTTGCAATTAAGAGGGGATTTTTTAATCAATCCCAATAAAGTGAATGGAATGTTTCTCATTTAAATGAAACATCAGTAAAGAACTGCAGTTTGTGTTTGAGTACGAGCGGACTCTTCGTCTGGCTACTTGTCGGCCGGCTTCCTGTCCGGGACGCCGCTACTTCCTGTTCGTCTGATTGCTGATTGGCCGCCTTCCAGGGCGGAGAACACACACACACACACGCAGAAAAACATCCTGTTCTCACTGAGAGTCTGAGATCTTCTCCCTTTCTCAGCGCTCCTCTGAAGGCCGAGCGGACCAAACAAAACGCCGCTCGAGTCGATAAAGTCGTGTTTTCTTTTCTGTGCGAGAGGCAACGTGAGGAAGGAGCTGTGAAAACACCCTGAATGTCTCGTTTTCCTTTATTTCCCCGACAGTGTGAGACGTCTCATCATCAGGAGCGAGTTCTTATCATCTCCCTCCAACTGACGGGTCATCAGAGGGGTCAAAGGTCAGGTTGATTCACGGAAACTAATTCCTGTCATCCAATGAGACGAAACAGAATAATGTCCAGAAATATGGCAGGAATATTATTCACATTAAGACGACATGTAATCATATTTACTCTGATGATTTCTGAGGTGAAATTGTGGCAAAATAAATCCCACTAGATTTTTTATAAAACTAAATGAACTACTAATAATAATCATGATAATTTTAAGATCTGAGCAATACCCTAAAGTCGCGTTTTGACCTTTTCTTTGTGAGATTATGAGCAGCGACTCAAAGGTCCGATGGACATGGAGCACTCCAAAAATCAGGAGGTCAGAGGTCGCCGCTCTAGAAACACAATTCCAACCCTAAACATGGGCGACAATCGGCGGCTCCTCAGGTGTGTCGGGACATTAAAAAAGGTGAATTATTAATACTTCTCTTTGTGGGAGTCTTTATTTGTTGCACAGGACGACGTTCTCACGGCAGCATTTACTCCAAAGTATGAAGAGGAATCAGACATTTGTTGCTCTTTATATTAAAGCTGGGACTCTGGCATGTAGACGTAGAGGTACTTCAATATTTCCATTTCTTCCATGTGACATGATTGAATGGAATTTTTAAGGAAGTATTTTTTTTTTTGTTAAATTTGATCATTGCAATTCATTTTTTTTGTAGACGTATAATATAATAATTACTACTATCACCTCTCTTGCAGTCCCGCCGCAGGCTTCATCCTGAAGGGGGAGGGGCAGGGCTTCAGCTCGTTGGGGGGCGTCACCGCGGCAACGCTGGCCTGGGGGGCGTGGTCGCTGCTTGCGGAGAAAGGGGCGGAGCTAGAAGGAGACAGGTGTGAGGTTGGTTTATGAATATAAGGTGCAGGAGGGGAACCCGTCTGTCAGCTGACTCACCGGGGCAGCGGGGTGACGGGAGGCGGGGCTAGCCGCCGGCAGGCTACAATAGGCTGCTGCTGCAGGCAAATGGGCGTGGCTACCAATGGAGGGAGCTCGGCCTGGACCATGCTTCCTGACGTCACGACCTGGAGGAGAGACGACCGGATACTGAGCCGCCATGATGGATAAATAACCTCATGGTGAATTAAACCGATATCGATCGATGCAGCGACAAAAACGACAGGCTGTGTGGATAAATATTATTTCTGTGAAGTAAACGTCGGTCCCTCCCACGTGGGATTACAAGAGCCCTTTGATTTATGCATAAAATAATCCAACATAATAAAAAATATCACAAATGGATTGAATTGTCTTGGTAAAGATCAGAGACTGTTAGAAGAGTTGATATATTTATTAACCGCAGACGGACGAACACACGCACACTTGTGGGCAGACCTTGGTGCCCTTTGACCTTTGGGCGTAGTCTTGGAGGGCGTTCGGGGTCAGGTGGAGGTCAGGGGGCGGAGCTTTCAGCTGTGTCTCAGAAACCTGGACCTTCTCTTTGAGTCGGTACAAAACCTGGAGATCAGACACGACAAAAGACCTTTAAACTTTAACGTTATCCAGTAATGAATGAAACATTTTTAAACGATATTTGTTTATTTCTTCTCTGCACCTTAGTTAATGTTTCATTTAGTTTTTATCTGCTGTTTCTCCATGAACAGAATATTTAAGAGTGATGAGGCAACATGTATTTCATCTCCTGACATCAGGAAGACGAACCACTGAGCTGTAAGATGGACCCTGAGTAGTGGCTCCCTCTGGTGGACCAAATGTCCCACTGCAGAAAATAAAACACTTATCATATTATATTTATATTTCCAATAAACCTTTCTTTATTTCTTATGTGTATGTGAATAAATGCGTTGTGCGTGCGTGTGTGTGTGCGTGCGTGCGTGTGTGTGTCTGTGGCCCTTCCCAGTTCGCTGGGTTCGTGTGCGTATGTTAGTGCGCCAAAGTGTGAGACTGTGTTTTACCATCAAGCAGGTGACGACGATGACGAAGACGGTGAAGAAGAGGACGACGGTGTAGAATCCTTCCCTGGTCCACACGTGGTCCCTCTGCTCGCCCTGCAGGACGTTCTTCTACAGGAGACAGGGAGAAAGACGCTGTGTCCTTGAGCCTCATCTTTAAATCGCAGGTTGGTAGTTTCACCTCCACCTGTGGCCGCGCTGACGGATGGTCTCTGACTCCATGTGTGACATCAACATGTACTCTGTCGTATATGTCCTATATGTGTGTTTATAGTCGCTGCTGGAGGACTTTGGTGTAATCCTGTACTGATCGATGGGACCTTGACTGCTCCATTAAACCTGATCTCTGCTCTCTAACAACCCCGATGCAGCGTCTCCGTGGCGACTAGCGACGCCGGCGTTCACCAGCAGGGCGATCACGCACCTCGCTGGAGACCTCGGTGATGCCGAAGTGTCCCAGGTGGCGGTGGAGGACCCTGACGTTCAGGGATCGGATGACCTCCTCGGCGGGGCGGGGCTCCGAGATCCCCGGCCTATCGGAGGACACGAAGAGCTCGATGCTGTTCTTCTCCTCCTGGAAGAGCCGTTAGCGGATCAATCACTTGTTCAAACAGCCGACCAGCAGAGTGAAGCAGGCGCCGTGTCTCACGTTCAGCCGGTTGATGTGCACGTGTTCCGCAGGAACGCCCAGCGCCGCCGCTACGCCTTCCCCAAACCACCGAAGAAGACTGACGTTCAGCCTCCTCACATCCACAGCCAGATACTGAGAGCAGATACACACAGACAGGTGATGGAGACACCGACCACGCTGCATCGCACTGCTGACACACACACACACACAACCACACACACAACCACACACACACACAACCACACACAACCACAACCACACACACACAACCACACACCACACACACACACACACAACCACACACACACAAACCACACACACACACACACACACAACCACACACACACACACAACCACACACACACACACAACCACACACACACAACCACACACACACAACCACACAAACCACACACACACAAACCACACACACACACACCACACACAACCACACACCACACACACAACCACACACACAACCACACACCACACACAAACCACACACAACCACACACACACAACCACACACAACCACACACACACACAACCACACACACAACCACACAACCACACACCACACACCACACACCACACACACACACACACAACCACACACACAACCACACACACACACACAACCACACACACACACACAACCACACACACAACCACACAACCACACACAACCACAACCACACACACAACCACACACAAACCACACACACCACACACCACACACACACACACAACAACACACACACACACAAACCACACACAACCACACACACAACAACACACACACACACACACACACCACACACACACACATCACGGTCGAACCAAAAACAAGTGCAATCATCATGTGTTCATTGCTGATAAATATTTAGATATTTTCCTTATAGATCAATCAATCAATCAATCAATCAATCAATCAACAGTCCAAAGCCCCAAAACTCACAAATCATTTATTTTACATTTGTTGCTTTAAAAATGATGAATATGTTTTACAAATTCCTAGAGGTCATTTTTTGTACTTTTTCAGCTTTAACCTGAAATAAAAGACAAAATGAAAAGAAAACATTGCAAAGACATTTAAGAACGTCAACAAGCACAGCCTGTAAACAACAACAACAACAACAACAACCTTACCAAGGGAACATGTAAACATTGTGGTTCCTCCCTGTCGAGCACAGGAAGCTTCTCCTCAGACAGCTGGGAGAGAAGCTTCCTGATCTAATCAATCCCTCGCCTGTGATTGGCCGAGAGGGGGACCGCGTTTAACGCACCACCTGATTGGGCGTCGTCCAGGTAACGCCATTATCCCGCTGCGCTTCCTGTTCGGATCAGGTGCTATTTCTGTCCCAGCACACACACACACACACACACACACAGTTAGCTGATAGCTGCGCTTTACAGTAGTTTTAACCTCATTGTCATCGTTGTTATTAAGTTCTCCGTTGGATCAAGGAGCGGCCATCTTTAATCTGCACGTCACCACGTTAATAAACAGGAAACGCGTCGTACAAAAGCTGCTCATAACTCATGTTTCACTGCGTATGTTTGTCTGTCCACACGCATGAATTACACAACACGCACACACACACACGCACACTCACTGGTGAGCATGTGATGCAGAGGTGGGCGGAGCCGGGACCATCTGGTACTCAGTCGTTGCACAGCAGAAACAACAACAACACGTATGAGCATATTTTATGGATCACGTTTAATATCAGTGGATTTATGGACAGTAAGAGGACGCCCGTCTCTACACAACATTCACGTCTTTTTTCGGATTTTATCCAGATGTCCTTGCCCTCCCACAATGCATCTGCGTCGCAAAAGGACATATTTGTTTAAATGAATAATTATTCCTCCTACAAATACTGTGTCTCTGTCTCACTGCGTCTGACCTGTCTGTCTCCGTCCTCCTGTCTCACTGAGTCTGACCTGTCTGTCTCCGTCCTCCCGTCTCACTGCGCCTGACCTGTCTGTCTCCGTCCTCCCGTCTCACTGAGTCTGACCTGTCTCCGTCCTCCCGTCTCACTGCGCCTGACCTGTCTGTCTCCGTCCTCCTGTCTCACTGAGTCTGACCTGTCTGTCTCCGTCCTCCTGTCTCACTGAGTCTGACCTGTCTGTCTCCGTCCTCCCGTCTCACTGCGTCTGACCTGTCTCCGTCCTCCCGTCTCACTGCGCCTGACCTGTCTGTCTCCGTCCTCCCGTCTCACTGCGTCTGACCTGTCTGTCTGTCTCGATGTCATTGTGAAGGCCTCCACTGTTTATCTGGTTATGTAAACTCCATTGTGAAGGTACGTGTGTCTCTCACACACACACACGCTGGCGATGGTGTTTCCATGGCAACAGAGAGTTCAGACTCACTCAGCGCCGGAGGAGTCTGCTGCTCCTCGTCGGTCTACTGTGATCCGACCTCTGACCTCCTGTCTCTGATGAGCTTAAAGGCCGCAGGAAGCGGTGGGACTACGGTGGCCCCGGCGGGACAAAGCAAAGGGAACGAAGGGATCGCCGAGGCAGGAATTATTTTTAATGTGTTTGTGTTTACATGGTGGACGTTGTGCCTGTTCTGGGTTTAAAGCTTAATATTAGACAGACTTATACAATCAAGGAGAGAAGGTGGAGCTTCAGAGGACCTCTTCATCCTCCATGATCCAACGCTTTCATATTCCTGCTTCCTCCGACATATTGATCACTTTTAAATAAGCTGCACCAATGACATCTTAGTCCCGCCCCAAAGAGCCTGACTGACAGGTAACGGACAGGTTTTGCCGAAAACAGAAAAGGCCTCATCCAATCAGAGGGCGGCTTACTCACCACGGTGACCAGGTGGCGTGCGGACACGGCGGCGTGAGGTCGCTCCAGCAGAGTGAGGCCGCGCTGCCCGCCGGACCCCAAGAGGGCGGATGGCGGCGCTTTGGCTAACCCGGCTGGGCGGCCATGGTGGAGATGGGTCCCGAACACGCGGCCCACATGGCGCGGAGGGTTCAGGTGGTCCGGGCGGTGACGAGGTGGAGGACGACGGCTGGAGTCCCGCGGAGGGAAAAGACGAAGCTCGTGGTCGGCAGAAGACGACTCTGAGGGACGAAGAAGAGGAAGATGATGAATCGTTATCATCACATCCTTTGTTAAGAAAACCGTCAGCAGATGTTCAACCTTCAAACTCCTTCACAAGGTTTGTGTCTTAGATGATTTTAACAAGAGACGAACGTTTTATTATTCGCACTCTCTCCCTGTTCTGCAGGATTAACAAAATGATTATTATTTTTATTTAAACTGGACAGTTTGAAGAATGTCTCTTGAGACAAACTCCTGTGGACTGTACGGTGAAGTGAAGGATTGTGGGAGGAGCGATAAGCCAGTGACCATAACAAATGGTCATGATGTTAATAAAAAGCTCTGTGTCATTGAGCATCTAGAGAAACTTCGATCAATCAGGCGGCGAGTTCACCGTTCACCGTTTAACGTTCTCACATAACAGTCGTGGGCACCGTGGAGGACTTTGGAGCATCGATGGAGGTGTGACTTCATCACCGCCTCATCCCTGTAGGATGAGCTGACCCGCACACATGGAAGTGAGCAGATTCTACAGCACAAAGACGTTCTGACAGAAGACAGCAACACTGACACGTGTCCTAATTCGACCCTCGCTGATGCTTCTGCTGGGCGAGGATCGCTCATTAGAATCCAGCTGCGATGGGGAGGATTTAGCTGCTCACAGATAAATGCAGCATTCGACGGACGGGATCAGCCGCCCGGGGCCCGATGCGCAGGTCCGAGCTCGCTGGAGGCTTCACGGCGACAGCGGACGCACCTGAGATCAGCAGCTGGCTCCACGTCAGACACCAGAAGAGGAGCGCGGCGGCCCCGCTGCGCAGCATCCTTCCCGCCGGAGGGCGGACGCGCTTCTCCCCGGACGCGAGCGGCCGCTTCACGTGCGCAGCGCGCGGCCGAAGCGCGGACACACACCGGCACACGCGACGCTGCTTCCCCGCCTCCCGACGTCCGAAAGCGGCCTGACTGGCGGAGAAACGGCCCGAAGAGGTCCAGGTGGAGGATGGAGACGATGAAGAGAGAGGGCGGGGGAGGAGGGGGGGGGGGGAGGGGGAGGAGGAGGATGGGGGGAGGAGGAGGAGGAAGAGGAGGAGGAGGAGGAGGGGTGGAGGAAGAGAGGTTTAATTTAATAAATAGCAACAATTAACGCTTACGGCTGTCAATATGTGTTTATAGGTCTGGATTATTAATCATACTTTTAGAAAAATAGCAAAATGAAATTTATGCCAGAAGAAATAGATAGCAATTAAACGGGTATGCTAATCTAGCTGCCATAGCATAGCGCATTAGCATGGCAGCTGGATTAGCTGTGATGCTGAAAACATTAGCATCACAATAGCATATCAATGCCGTTTTAAGGCCACCGTTGACCCTCACTGATTACGGGAGGCCAAGTGGGATAAAATATCCACATCAACTCCTCACGACGGTGAAATATTCACCAACTGATCCCAGGCTAGCCTCGGCTAGCATAAGGCAATGGGACAGTCGTGTTTGTATAAACCGTCACCAAGCGGTTCACTGAGGGAATCAAACCATTATTTATATTTAGAGAGGAAACGATTCAATAAAAATCTCTCTCTTCATCAATTCCGATCAACGTTAGCTAGCGAGTTAACCGGTGGCAAGATGGCGGCCAAGGCCAACTGCTGATGATTGACAGTTTGTCATCCACTTCCTGTCTAGCAAAACCACGCGGTTCTGACCGCTCAATACTCGCACTTGACTTCTTTGATTCCCTGGAAGTAAACTTGTAAGAATCATAGAGGTCGGTTTATTCAATGCAATGAATGCAGAATTGAAACATGTGATCGGCTGTCTGAGGAGCAAACCAGTGATGATAACTTCCTGTTTGACCTTGATTCAATTCAATTCATTTTATTATGAAAAGCCCAAAATCACAATTACAAATTTGCCTCAGGGGATTTACGTAAAAGTCCGGAAAACTCCCAGAAGAAAACAAGGGTAGAAACCTTCTGGAGAACGTTGGAGGAGGATCCCTCTATCGGGATGGACATGTGGGATTTGAGTTTCTTCTTGTTGAAACAATGTCCTTCTGAATTAAGTTAAACAGAATCTCCAATAATATTACATTATTGTTTTCATTAACTTCCTGTTGCTCATCAGAAGTCGATCTATTTGTTGAATATTAAAGGTGAGAGGAACCGAGGAACCGGACTGTGAGTTCTGGAGCAGATCCAGAGGTCCAGAACGGGGAACGTGCAGAAACGGGGATTTTCCATTCGTCTTCCCGGAATGAAGCCCCGCCCCCTCCCGCCCCTCCCCTTTCCGTCCGTTGAGCACTGCCAGGAAGTCAGTCACCAGCAGGCCCGCCCCCCTCCCCGCGCGGCGGTCCGTCCCGTCGATTAAAACCATCTCACCCTCCCGGTGACTTCCTCATTGCGCTGCGGACGGAGCACCGCGACGTGTTGTTGTTGTTGTTGTTGTTGTTGTTTTTGTTGTTTTCATCTTCAAACATGGCTTCGGTCAACACCTGCCTCAAACTCATCTTCACCATCTTCAACGTCTTCTTCGCGGTGAGTCGCGTCGTTCGGCGACGTTAGAAGAAGCGCGGGAATGAAAAGTGCGCAGTTGACGTGTTGAACAAAACGTGTATTTTTAATAATTAATGTGTTATTGTACAGTTATTAATTTGATCTCAGCGACTTATCTATAGATCTATAGATCTATATATCTATAGATTTATAGATCTATATATAGATCTATATAGATCTATAGATATATAGATCTATAACATTTGACTCAACATCATTGAGTCATCGATCAACTTGAGTCTGTTTCAGGAGCTTGAAGAGGTGGAATGATCCAATAATCTAGTGTAGACATGTTGTGTGTCTTAACTCCTGACTTGTGTGTGTCTGTGTGTGTGTGTGTGTGTGTGTGTGTGTCTGTGTGTGTGTGTGTGTGTCTGTGTGTGTCTGTGTGTGTGTGTGTGTGTGTGTGTGTGTGTGTCTGTGTGCGTGTGTGTCTGTGTGTCTGTGTGTGTGCGTGTGTGTGTGTGTGTCTGTCTGTGTGTCTGTGTGTGTGCGTGTGTGTCTGTGTGTCTGTGTGTGTGCGTGTGTGTCTGTGCGTGTCTGTGTCTGTGTGTGTGCGTGCGTGTGTGCGTGTCTGTGTGTGTCTGTGTGTGTGTGTGTGTCTGTGTGTGTGTCTGTGTGTGTGTGTCTGTGTGTGTCTGTGTGTGTGTCTGTCTGTGTGTGTGCGTGTGTGTCTGTGCGTGTGTCTGTGTGTGTGTGTGTGTCTGTGCGTGTGTCTGTGTGTGTGTGTGTATCTGTGTGTGTGTGTGTGTCTGTGTGTGTCTGTGTGTGTGTGTGTGTGGGTGCGTGTGTGTCTGTGTGTGTGTGTGTGTGTCTGTCTGTGTGTGTGTGTGTCTGTGTGTGTGTGTGTCTGTGTGTGTGTGTGTCTGTGTGTGGGTGCGTGTGTGTCTGTGTGTGTGGGTGCGTGTGTGTCTGTGTGTGTCTGTGTGTGTGTGTGTCTGTGTGTGGGTGCGTGTGTGTCTGTGTGTGTCTGTGCGTGTCTGTGTGTGTCTGTGTGTGTGTGTGTGTCTGTGTGTGTGTCTGTGTGTGTGTGTCTGTGTGTGTGCGTGTGTGTCTGTGCGTGTGTCTGTGTGTGTGTGTGTGTCTGTGCGTGTGTCTGTGTGTGTGTGTGTGTCTGTGTGTGTCTGTGTGTGTGTGTGTCTGTGTGTGTCTGTGTGTGTGTGTGTGTGTCTGTCTGTGTGTGTGTCTGTCTGTGTGTGTGTGTGTCTGTGTGTGTGTGTGTCTGTGTGTGGGTGCGTGTGTGTCTGTGTGTGTCTGTGCGTGTCTGTGTGTGTGTGTGTGTGTGCGTGTTGCAGGTCGTTGGCGCCGCCATCGTTGGACTCGCTCTCCTCTTTCAGGTTCTCACCAACGTCGGAGGAGAAGATGTAAGAACAATTCAAACTTTTGATTTGAAACAAACAAACAAACAAACAGGTAAACAACCTGACTCCGCCCCTCCCGTCTCGCCCCCTCAGCTGGAGGGTCGGTCCGCTGTCCTCATCGGCCTCTACACTGTGGGCGCCATCACCATGGTGATCGCCGTCCTGGGGGCCTACGGCGCCCACCGGGAGAACCGGGGGTGTCTGATCGTGGTGAGTCTGGAGAAGGTTCCTCGCCAGCATCAAAGGCTTCTTGTGACTTCCTGATGACGGGCTGACTTCCTGTGACTTCCTGTCCCTCCTGTAGTTCCTGGTGTGTATGGTCATCGGGAGTCTGATGATGCTCCGAGCCGGAGTCTTTGCAATCTACGGCCATCATGAGGTAGGTACCCCCCCCCCCCGGGTTCTCCTGAGGGTTCTCCTGAGGGTTCTCCTGAGGGTTCTCCTGCTGCTCTCTAAACTCTCCTCGTGGGTTGCAGGGGGAGCGCGAGCTGGAGAAGCGTTTCCGTGAGCTTCTGCCTCTGGACCAAGCGGCAGAGAACGTGAAGGACGTGGCCGACCGGTTTCAGACAGAGGTGACGCACACACACACGCACACACACACGCACACACACACACACGCACACACACAGACACGCACACAGAGCGTGTGCTCCGTCATAAACACTAACCCGTTTGATTGCATTGCTCTCTGAGCTGCTGTGAAATACCCAGAATGCCTCAGGGTGACCTGATTGGCTGGCTGCCCGGTGTGTCGCTGGTGAAAGTCCGCGTACTTCTTCTTCTTCTTCACCTCCTTCTGAGGGAAGTTGGCTTGTTTCGAAGGCAGCGGCTTGGTCTCATCGCCGGGGAAACAACAACAACAACAACAACCACCAGCGCTTGAGAGGCGTTTTGAACTTCCTGCGTATTAGTTCACTTCTTGGAGTCATTGGTACCTTTTCCTGGAGGGACATGAGTTTCATTCTGAAGACTAATGCGTCTTATTTCAATTAAAAAGTTTAAACATGGAACAAAATCTGATTTTCACTGTGAACTTGGAAGACTAATATCAGACTCCATTGGGGAAACTCTTCTTCTGTGGTGTTTCAGATGCACTGCTGTGGCCTGTTCAGCTACTCGGACTGGGAGGACAACGTCCCCGACTCGTGCCTGTGCGACCCGGGGACGGAGGTGGGGGAGTGTCAGTCCGTCACCTACACGGTGAGTTCAGCACAAACCGGCGTCCTGTTAGAGTGTAAAGGTCACTGACACCCTTCTTCTTCTGTGGTCCCGCCCAGGACATGCTGCTGGACAGGAAGTCCGTCTACGTCCAGGTGAGTGCCGCCTAAAGGTGAGCAGAGTGTCAGAGGCGAGTCGGTCAGCTGACGCGATCATGTGACTGTGTGTGTCCAGACCTGCTTCCCCATCGTCCTCCACTACCTGACGCTCATACGCAACGTCTCCATGGGAATCGTCTTCGCGCTCGCCGCCCTGGCGGTGAGTTTTTCCTGCAGTCTTTGAACGCATCACACATTGTTGACATTACATGAAACATTGCCCCCCCCCTCGTCTCCTCCAGCTGCTCGGCATGGCGCTGTCCTCCACCATCATCCACCAGATGCGTTACCCGGGCCGCTCCACCCTCATGATGACGGTGCCGTCCATCTTCACCTTGCCTCCACCCAAATACCAGGAGCTGCACAACCCCCCCGGGTACTAGAGGGGGGGCTTCCTGTCTCAGGGGCTGGTTTGGGCCGATTGGGTCCTCGGATGCCAAAGTGCCTTCTGGGAACTGTTAACCACTGGGGTTCCTTGTCAGTTAGCTTAGAGACGATCTGATTGGTTGTTGCAGTGTGGGGGCGGGGCTTATTGGGCGGCACAGAGAGGGTCGTTGAGGTTTTGTTCAATTTTTACTTTTTTCAAAGGAAAATGTCATTTAGACCAGTTGTCAATTATAATAAAATGAAGATGACAATAATTTGAGGCCCGATTGAAGGAAATCGAAGACGTCTTGATTTCTAAACTTTAATCTCTAAATCTCTTTTTGTAGAGACTTAAAATCTGTTGTTTAGTTTAATTCTTAAAGTCCCGAAGTTATGAGGAACTGAAAATCCATTTGAGCCAAACTCAAAGAAAGGAAAGTGAATTGAAAGTTTTATTTTTTAGTGGAATATTACTTGATTTACTTAAAAATTGTTTTTACTGTAAAATTTTACTTTTAACCGTCCCTTAATATCTTATTTGTCAAACATTAAAACGTAATTTATTTTCTAACCAATCACCAGCCAGCTGTCGCTCATGTTGACACTTTATTTAGTTAAATATCATGTGTGTGTATTTACATCCTGTCGGGTTTGTTAAATGTCTTTTCTTTCCCTGTTAAACCTTTTGATTCTAAAACATTTTCCCATAATTATGTAAAAACCGATGACGTTAAGGCTTTTAGTTTGAAAACTGAGAGCCGCTTTGAGACCCTCTGACAAAAATGTGACGTGAGGTTTCTTATGTTTTTAATTAAAGTCAATTTAAATAAATTCATGAAGAGATTTTTTAAGGAATGTAATGAATGTAAAGAATGAAACTGAAGAAAAAGGGAAATAATCTTTTGTATCTTTTTAGATTTTCTGCTTGAACTGACGGCTTCAAAATAAAAGATCAAAACACTACCTGCCTTTTTGGAGTACTTTTAGGAAAGACTAGTACATATTGTAGTAAATGAAGTACTTTCAGTATATATTGTAGTGAACTGAAATACTGTGAGTATTTAAATACTTCAGTAAAAATGTATGTGAAGTACTTCTAGTATTCTGCAGTAAATACTGTATACTGAGATATTGTAGTAAATAGTACTGAAGGTATTACTCTAGTAAATACTAGAGGTAATGTGTACATAGAGTACCTTGAGGGTAAACTAGTGTTGTGTGGGTTATTAATGATGTTGCCGTTTGACTACATTTAAGTTTAGTTTAACACAACTGTAATAATATAATAATAAATGATCCAAACTTTATTGATCGTGAGTTTTCATCATCAGTTCATTACTTCCTGCCGACGATCAATAGTTTAGTATACTTTGACTATAATAACAATATGAAACCGTTCTACCCAGAAGAGTGAAATAAAGTCAGCGTTACAAAGTTATAATCGTTTTCTTTCCAAAACATTTTCAGTCATTTACAAAATGATTTTTCATTTTGTTTTTTCTTAATCAGAAGATGATTATTTCCCAAAAGGACAGCAGTATAAGTACACAGAAAATACTGAGTGCAGTGAACACAAATTATTAAATAATCAGACGATCAGATTTCTTTATTCATCAGTTTCAAAGTAAAACAGATTTAAAAGTATTTAATAGAACTCAAAATGCCAGTTTTAAACACAGAGGAGGAGGAGGAGGAGGAGGAGGAGGAAGGAGCAGCGTGAGGGCACAATTATGTTAAAGGTTATTAAATCAATTAGACGAGTTAACGGACAATATATATATATATATATGTATATATATACACTGTATCAATTTAGTAAACAACATATGAAATCTAGAAATAAATACATTTTTTCAATTCATTGTGTAGTTTCATGCAGCATCAACAGAAACAGACAAATATGAAAGAATTCATTGATCAGCTGAAACTTTCTCTTTTTCATAAGCTGAATATTTGAGTAGTTTGAATGTGTTTTTAATTGTTTTAAAGTCACTGAAACTTAATGTTACAATAAACATGTACATG
The DNA here is from genome assembly GCF_964276395.1 of Gasterosteus aculeatus. NCBI lineage: Eukaryota > Metazoa > Chordata > Actinopteri > Perciformes > Gasterosteidae > Gasterosteus > Gasterosteus aculeatus. The sequence continues at coordinate 35,513,680 of NC_135691.1, read as the reverse complement.
TATGATTATGTTGGAAGGGTTGTTTGAAATTGGTAATTAATATTACTTGTTTTTTTCACATGTACGTACATTTACAAATCAAAGGAATTTAAAACAATTAAAACGAATCAGCTTTCTCTCAGTTTATCATCAACTGAATATTAGTATGTAAAACTGTTGAAACTGCTATAAAATGTGATGTCATGATAGGAAGCTTTAGAGAACAAGTTGTGTCGCGGCGTGTCAGCTGAGATGAGACGGCGTGTGTCCGGCGCCCAGGAGGCCACTCGGTGTCTCGTGATGATCAGATGTGTCTCAGGATAAAGACCACGACGCTCCTCGTACACTGAGATCATTGTGAGACATCATTGTGTTCGTACAGTTAACGTGTGTCCGGCTGGAAAGAAAAACCTCAGAGTCGGCGCGTGACGTACGCGTGTCAACTGGGGCGCCGGTTCGCCAACATCAAATATCCCGTTTAGATGATTTTACATCTAACAAAACGTTAGATGCATATTTTGATAAATGTTTTAGATTCTTTATTTTTTCCCCATAAATCACCTGCAGCGGCTTATAAACTGGAATAATCGGTATTTTATTTTTAGATTCAGATTCAGATTTTAACTTGAAAACAAAAAGAAACCTGAAAACAAATCACACGTTAGCTTTTTACCTTTGGGAATAATATGTAGTATCTCAGGTGATTAACCAGTTAGTGACAACAGTCCGTGTATAAACGCCGGCGGATGTACATATAAAAGATATATTCCTTATTCATAATATTTAGAGCACTTCTACCTCTTTAACTTGCTGTCAGAAACACACCAGCTGGGCATCATGAAACCTTCTAAGCGTCACGGTGCACAAACAGGAGGAATCAGAACATTCTGACCAGCAGGGGGCGCCGCTCCTCCCAGGACGGGAAACATGTGGACACTTGGAGATAAATATGACGATTAATGAAGGTTTATACAATGTCTGTTTGCATGTTTTATCCCACAGAGGCAAAGAAAATAAATCTCTGCCGCCATTTTATGTCCCTAAAGTTCACTTCAGATATTTTATTAAACACAAACAGCTCTCGTGCTTCAAGTTTGAATCGCTGCGTCTGGAGCGCCGCTGTGATTACTGATGAAAATCAAATGTATTTCACTCAGTTTGAACACGAGTAGCTTTTATTTTGAAGGGGAACAGCGGTTGAACCGTTTAAAATAAAACTTCCCATACTCCTTAGCAGCAGAGACAATAAAACAGAAAAAGAACAGCTGGGATTGTTATTTTTTTTTTTAGGATCTTAAAGCAACAGAGACTCAAATGAGTGTGAACATTTTGTCTGAGGGGTGTGTGTGTGTGTGTGTGCGTGTGCGTGTGCGGGTGTGTGTGTGCTAGCCGGTGGAGCAGCATCCTCCAGCGGGCATGGCTTGTGGTTCGTCGTCCACAATCTGTACGCCCCGCCTACTCGATGCCGATTGGCTGGCTCCGTTGCCCTTCAACCTTTCCTCGGCCTGAGCCGTCTCCATCATCCCTGGAAAGCAAAGACACGTGCGTGACGACCTTAGTGCGGCGCTTTGCTTCTAGTCCGGATGCAGCCGTGGTGTCGGTGTGCAGAGAGACTGCGTCCTCAGGCTGTGTGCGTCATGTGACCGTCCGGCCTCCGATGAGCACAAAGCCCTCGTGCTTCATGTTTATCTTCCAACTGTATATTCACACCTATAAGAGGACCTTTGAGTGGCCTTGACCCGTGACTGTACACGTGCCCCCAACTTATCATTAGCATTATTTAAAAGATGTCCTAGTCTTCATGCTAAGCTAAGCTATCTGTTTCCACCGTTTCTAGTCTTCATGCTAAGCTAAGTTAGCTGATTCCGCCTGTTTCTAGTTTTCATGCTAAGCTAAGCTAGCTGTTTCCGCCTGTTTCTAGTCTTCATGCTAAGCTAAGCTAGCCGTTTCCACCCGTTTCTAGTCTTCATGCTAAGCTAGCCGTTTCCACCCGTTTCTAGTCTTCATACTAAGCTAAGATAGCCGTTTCCACCAGTTTCTAGTCTTCATACTAAGCTAAGATAGCCGTTTCCACCAGTTTCTAGTCTTCATACTAAGCTAAGATAGCCGTTTCCACCAGTTTCTAGTCTTCATACTAAGCTAAGATAGCCGTTTCCACCAGTTTCTAGTCTTCATACTAAGCTAGCCGTTTCCACCCGTTTCTAGTCTTCATACTAAGCTAAGATAGCCGTTTCCACCAGTTTCTAGTCTTCATGCTAAGCTAGCCGTTTCCACCCGTTTCTAGTCTTCATGCTAAGCTAAGATAGCCGTTTCCACCCGTTTCTAGTCTTCATGCTAAGCTAGCCGTTTCCACCCGTTTCTAGTCTTCATACTAAGCTAAGATAGCCGTTTCCACCCGTTTCTAGTCTTCATGCTAAGCTAAGCTAGCCGTTTCCACCCGTTTCAGTTTGTTTTATTCCATCATCATTCTTCTACATTTTGTTTTGTGCAAAATAAGTGAAAAAACTGAAATCCGTAACAGGAGTGAAAGCTAAGCTAACGCGTGTGTTTGAGTTGTAAAGATGAAAAATTCGTACTTTTACAGAGATCCAGAAAAAGCTCCTCGATTCCTTTATTTAACTTGGCTGACGAGTGGTAATGTTTGGCTCCGACCGACTCTGCGTAGCTACAGAGAGACGGACGGACGGACAGAGAGAACATGCTTATGAATCATCATCAGTGACATCAATGACATCCTCGATGACATCACCATTTCTCACCTCTCTGCCTCCTCCACTGAAACGTGTCGGTCTTTGTCCAAATCTATTTTATTACCTAAAGAGAAAAAGACAATCAGACAGTTATTGATCATCTGAAACATGATGCATTGAGGGGTTTTTCTATGAAAATTGAATTGACGTATATGATGACCAGGAATTTAAGCTTATGTCTTTTGTTGCTCATTAGCCTTCATAATTTATTTTTATTCGTGAGATATAGATTGATATTGATTGATTGATATATCAATCAGATCAAAAAGTATTGGATAAAATTGGGCAAACAAAAACAGAATTAATTACAGACCTTTTTATTTACCTCAATTATTGTAATCAAATGTAACATTTTTGAATATATATTTATAAATAATCATACATTATTTGATACTATTAATTTAGGAGGTAAAACTCTTAAAATCAGTTTCCTTCTGAAGAGGCTGCTGTTGATAATAAATGAGCTGTTATTGTTTTGTATAATATGTAAGTATAATGTGATTAAATCGTCGGTCGGCTCCATAACAACTTAATATTACGTTCACTTTTACCAGTCGTGTGACCTTCAAGCGTTTATAGTCTTACTTAAGTCTATAACTTACCTACTATACACAAACAAATGTCATTCCCCAACATCTTCCTCAACTCCTTCACCCAGTTCTTCACCTGAAAACACACAAGAGGAAGTGCAAGTACATGAGTAGGAGATGGTGGTACAAGTACACACGTATGAGATGGTGGTACAGGTACCTTCAGAAAGGAGTCCTCGTCGGTGATGTCGTATACTAGTACTGCTCCGTTTGAGTCTCTGTAGTAGATCGGCCCTAAAGCGTGAAAACGCTCCTGACCCGCCGTGTCCTGAGAACCCAAAACACAAAGCAAACGGAACTTGTACAACTGAATAGTGGGGCTGCAACAAGCAATCAATAAAAATCGATTATTAGAAGTGTTGGTAACAAATTTCATTAGCGATTCGTTGCGCGATTATTACGTCACTCGCCTTTTTTGGACCATTCATTTTTCAATCTGTTGTCATGTACATATTTGGTGCTTTGTTCCATATCGGTTAATGTTGACAAATATATTTGTGTGTCTTGTACTTTTTAATGCCATTCATCTCATAGCGATTTTGGAGCTATACTTAGCTGTGGTACACTTATTTAACTTGTACTGATGGTCAAGTGAACATGAGCTTAAAATTAAGAGAAATGAAACTTTTTTTTAAAGCTGTTTTTTTATCCGATTTCTCAAAATAATGATTAGTTGCAGCCGTACTGAATAGATAAATGTATTCAAGCAGCAGGAGACGCTCACCCAGATGGCCAAGTTTACTCTCTTTCCTGTGATGTTGAGCTTCTTTGTGAGGAACGACGCCTGCAGAGGAAGAGGAGAAAGAGGAGCAGGACGAGGAGGAATGGAGGACACCATGGTTAGAATAATCAGGGTTTAATAATAGAAACCTGTAACAAAATGTTTCTCACAATCTGATTTACTGATGAATTTAACTTTTTTAAATGTTCTTAGTGTAACAAAACGCTATAAAAGGCAAAAGGGGAACAACTGTACAAAAGTTACAGTAATTCTGGAGCTGCACGACCCTCATTGTGGACGTCGACGCCATGGCAACCATAAGCAACGCTTGAGAAACGATACTCATAATTATTAATATATGTACGAGGCGGAGACGTCGTGTTTCCACTTCTGGTCCAGAGCAAAGCTATAGCTTGTTAGCTAACGGCGGCATTGAGCTAAAATGCTAAATATCGGCATGCTAGCAACGTATCAGGAGCTAATAAGTGAGATCAGCGCTCTGCTGAACCTCCGGAGTCACATGATGAGGACGATGTGACCTTTGACCCTATTGCTGCTTGGTCTGTTATTAGAGGGTCACACCTGAAGGATTAACTTACTACTGAACTTAAATGTAGTTTGTTTGCTGAAGAATCAACATTTAAGGGTATTATGCATTTAGAATAAACTACCTCTAAAATTACATTTAAGTCAAATTAATTAGCGTGCAACAAAAGAATCGAGAAAAACTAAATCGCAAATTTATAAGAAAATGAATTCTTCCAGATTATCCTGAAAATATATGAAATAAAATTTCCCAATTTATGAGGGAAACAAATCTAAATTTCATTCACATATTTACGAGATAATTAGTTTATCTTGGTGACGGTATCACACAAACACTTTAGTAACGGTGGATATTTATATACAATCACGAGAGCACATGACAGTAAGTGATTTTTTTTCTCTTATCTAAAAATTAGAGAAGGTAATTCATGTGTTGATTTTCTTTAATTATCAAATAAAGTAGGAAGTGATTCGCAACCTCTGAGTAGCAAACTCAGAGTTGAGAAAATTTAGAAAATCGAGATGCATCGATAATCGTTTTATCAGTTTAGAATCGATAATCGGTTTAGAATCGAATCGTTGACCCGTGAATCTGAATCGAATCGTGAGGTGCGAAGAGGTTCCCTCCCCTACAAGTCAGACATCTTTGTATGACTGGAAGTACTCTTACACACTTCTCTCATTGAGTACTTTGGTAACGTTACTGTGAACTCAGCAAACGGGCAAACGGGGCAAACAGGGGTAACCACGGGCAAACACGGATAAACACGGGCAAACGGGGGAAACGGGTAAACACGGGTAAACGGGTAACCAGGGGCAAACGGGGGCAAACACGGGTAAACACGGGTAAACGGGTAACCAGGGGCAAACAGGGGTAAACAGGGGAAACCACGGGCAAACAGGGGTAAACACGGGCAAACGGGGGAAACGGGTAAACACGGGCAAACGGGGGAAACGGGTAAACACGGGTAAACGGGTAACCAGGGGCAAACGGGGGCAAACACGGGTAAACACGGGTAAACGGGTAACCAGGGGCAAACAGGGGTAAACAGGGGAAACCACGGGCAAACAGGGGTAAACACGGGCAAACGGGGGAAACGGGTAAACACGGGCAAACGGGGGAAACGGGTAAACACGGGCAAACGGGGGAAACGGGTAAACACGGGCAAACGGGGGAAACGGGTAAACACGGGTAAACGGGTAACCAGGGGCAAACGGGGGCAAACACGGGTAAACACGGGTAAACACGGGTAAACAGGGGTAAACACGGGTAACCAGGGGCAAACGGGGCAAACGGGGCAAACAGGGGTAAACACGGGCAAACACGCCGCCGGGCCGCTCGACTTTCACCTCCGATATCCCGTCAAGACGGGAAGCTCCGGTTTCAGCCGTAACACCGCTCTCCCGGGACGGCCCGGCCAGCGCAACACCTCACTACACTGCGCGCGCACACACACACACACACACACACACACACACACACACGCGCGCGCACACCCACACACGCGCAAGTGACAGCAACACAAACACCTCCCTCCTGCTTTGATTTACCCGAAAACGCAACTAGCTTCGCTGCCGCTAACTGCCGGCTGGCCCGGTGGCCGCTAACCACGGGGGGTGCTTAGCAGCTGGCTAGCATAGGTGGCTAACCAGGCGGTCTTACCTGTAGAGTTGTGATGTGTTTGTCGTTGAATTTGTTCTCGCAGTACCGCAGCACCAGCGACGTCTTCCCCACGCAGCCTTCCCCTAGTAAAACCACCTTGAACGAGTAGGTTCTGCCGCCCGTCCCCCCGGCCGCCATGGCAGCCAGTCTACTCGGCCGCTGTTTGTTTGATCTTGTTTCTCTATCAAAACAAGCGTTATCAAGCTAGTGCGGCTAATGCTAACTGAAGTCCTGCGTAGCTCACATGCACGTCCGACTTTTTTTTAAAAAGGAACTTCAAATCAGGAGACAACACCTCTACGGGATAAGCGAATAGGACTTTAATCGATATCGACCAACAGGTGCAAGGGAACTGCGTCCGAAACGGCGACCTACTTCCCCTTTCTACCTGACGCGGCTGCCTCCTTTCCGCCTGACTAATGGCGTCTCCGTCGGCTAGCAGCTAGCCAGCGGGCTAGCGCTCCAGAGATCGTCTACGGCCGCGAAGATGCTACATTCGAGCCGACTTCACACCCCGTTTTAAATTCCCGCTTCCTGTTTCTGCAGCGTGGTGAAGCATCCAAATACGTCCTACGACAAAAACAATACAAAAGAATGTATTTGATCAACATTGAAAAAAGATGTTTCGTTAATTGTTTCACTATTTTTAGTTAGTTCATTAAATTTGAACCTATTTTACTAATGAAGTGATAGTTCCGTGTCACGTTCCCCTCTGTGCAGCGTCACATGATGAGTCGGCTGGGTGTCACGACCCTCGTCGCTGCTGGGGTTTCTGATGTTGCCCCACGTCAGACAAACACACACTAAATGACGCCCAATCAGTTTGTATCATTTATTTTCATTCTTAGAAAAATGTGGGTCCATTTTCTGTAATTTTTCTGTGAAGTTAATCGAATTTTCAATTTGTATTCTCGTTATTTTCTTTGCATACACGCTCATTTTCAATCCGTATGATGAATTATTTTAAAATGTCTTCAGAGTGTACTCATTTCAGTTTCTCTCAGACTGGTTAGTTGTTCATCAGAAGGAAGAAGATGGTTGGGGTAGTCCTGCTGGTTCATGTAGTGCTGGTTGTGTTGGTGTTTTGGGGGGGTCCAGGGTCCAGCAGAGAGTCCTGTTGAGGTCCTGTGATGTCCTTCAGGCGGATGAACACAAGCTTCTCAAAGGATTTCATGACCACAGTCGTTTGGGCGACATGACAAATCAGAGGTCAGAGGTCACTGCACCAATTGACACCCAATGACTTTTTTTTTTCATTTCCTTTTTATTGGTATAAACACCGTCATTACTTTTAGGTAAACATCTGGACACTTCTGCCACATTGGACTTCTGAAGCTTCCTTTAGCACGCTGCTGTTTGTGAGGCTGCAGCCAACCGGCCGCTAGAGGGCAGAGTCTGCCCTGTTTGTTGGACAGTTCCTCAAAAACATTTCCAAAATCCAATTTTGATGACTCAAATAATCGGCAGGTGCAGCCCCAATGCTAAGCTAAGCTAACCGGCATGATGTCAATCTGAACAAGTAAGAAAATATCGAAAACATATTTTAAATAAAATGAGCCTGAGTCTTCTGGCTGCAGAGAGATTGCTTCATAATGTCAACCGTTGCATCACCGCTTTAGTGTGTGTGTGCGTGTGTGTGTGCGTGTGTGATAACCACCTTCATGTCTCTCTCATAGTGCCAATCATTAACCAGAGCTCATTCAAAGGCGTCGCTCCACCTTTTCAGCCTCTTGTAGCTCCTGGTTTTGTGCTCTGATTCATCGTGACTCAATCAATCATAAAGAAACGGAATAATAAATCTAGGCGATATAATGAAGAGTTTAGAGTCAGGAGACCACCGACAGTCAACGTTGACTTAGTTACGTAACGATAAGAAAAAGAGTTTTTAATGCACGATTGTTACGTCAATACTTATGTCGATATGTTAGATTGTACACGTTATGTTACAATGTCACACTGTTCCCCACGTTCTATTTTACTTTTAAACAAATTAGGAAATCAACACTCACATTAAACATCAAGGATTTTCTTGGAACGTTATCCTTAAAATCAATATAATTATATATATATATATATATAAAATTAAATTGATATTTTTTTCATTTATATATTTAAATTGAAAAAGTACACATTAAAAATAAATGCAATACAATTGATGAATGAATACACTTAAAGTAAATAAATACATACATATGGACAGACAGGCGGACAGACCATATAAAAGTAAAGGGGGCTGACACACGTTGTATGACTGGAGGACTCACACACACACACACACACACGCACACGCACGCGCGCGCGTGCAGCCTGGAAAGAGACCAACTGGCAGACTTGAGCCTTAAACTACTTCCAATGACTGTTTTATCTTCTTTTAATCGCGATTAAAGTCTGGATGCGGATCTGCAGCTTTTGTTTCTTATTATTTCTCAGTTTTCTTTCGCCTGGATTTGGTCTTTTCTTCCGCGGAGGACATGCGGCGTTTCGCGGCTTTGCTGGCCGCCTTTGCGCTCCTCTCGACCGGGTCCGGGAGCCCCGGTACCGGGCACCGGCGAGCGGGGAGCCCCGGTACCGCGGGCCGAGGGGCGGGGCCGGCGGGCTGCCGGAGCGAGGCGGACGGGCCGCTGCTGCGCGTGGACTGCTCGGACCTCGGGCTGCACGAGGTCCCGAGCAACCTGAGCGTCTTCACGTCCTACCTGTGAGTCCAGCACGCGGCAGCCCCTGCGTGCCTGCGTGCGTGTGCGTGTGAGTGCGCGTCTGTGAGAAGCGGAGCACCTGCTGCACGAGGAGGTAGAGGCGACTTTTGAAAATAACTGGAAGAGGAGAAGGTTTGAAAGTTGCTCCGGCGAACATCTGCATGTTCTTAAGAGGTTCCAGAGACACCTGAGAGGTTCCACTGGTTCTTTAGAAGTTTTCAGGTGTCCTTCTCAGCAAATCCTCAGGATATCCAGATGTTTCCTTCATAGAGATGTTCCTTCAGCACTAAATAGGTCCCAGTGGTTCTTGTAAAGGTTCCAGGTGCTACGGGGGCTATATAAGAGGTTCTAGAGGTCTCAGTGGTTCTGCCACAGGGGGTATTTAGAGATTCTAGAGGTCCCAGTGGTTCTTGAGAAGGTTACAGGTATCAAGAGGTTCTAGAGGTCCCAGTGGTTCTTGATAAGGTTACAGGTATTAAGAGGTTCTAGAGGTCCCAGTGGTTCTTGAGAAGGTTACAGGTATTAAGAGGTTCTAGAGGTCCCAGTGGTTCTTGATAAGGTTACAGGTATTAAGAGGTTCTAGAGGTCCCAGTGGTTCTTGAGAAGGTTACAGGTATTAAGAGGTTCTAGAGGTCCCAGTGGTTCTTGAGAAGGTTACAGGTATTAAGAGGTTCTAGAGGTCCCAGTGGTTCTTGAGAAGGTTACAGGTATTAAGAGGTTCTAGAGGTCCCAGTGGTTCATGTGCTGGTTTTCTTTGTGAGACCATCTTCTGTTTATTTGACGGGTTCCTGCAGCTGGAGGAGGCTCCAGATGTTGTTGAGGAGGTGCAGGTTTATCTAAAGGAGGCTCCAAATATTTTATAGGAAATTCTATAGTGTTATTTGTATTTGAAGTGATATTATATTTGTTTGGAATGAGTTGAGTTCCAGGGAGTCTTTGGGAGGAGAAGGTTTTCCCTCCTCATTTAATGGATCGCCTGTGAGGGACCAGTGACCTCTGACCTCTGAGCTTTAACTGTTGATTCACTCTAACAAACGTTCATTTAAAACAGTATTCAGCTCATCAAGTCAAACACAAAATACTCACTTCTTCTGCACTCTGATCTTTATGTTTCCATGGCGACGCATTTGGCTGCTCGGCCGTGTGTGAATGTTTGGAGGAAAAAGGTCAAATGTTTTTGAATTAAGCTTAAAAACGTCCTTTAAGAAAAGAGGTTTTCAGTGTGAGAAGAAACACTGAAACTAATTCAGGTCCAGTTCAACCAGGCAGCAAAACCATGACACCACCTTGTTGTGTGTGTGTGTGTGTGTGTGTGTGTGGGGGGGGGGGGCTGTCTGTCTTTTCTGTTCTCTCAAAGCAGCACAATGTCCAGGATTTAAATTTCACTCTCATTAAAGAAAAACTTCTTTTATCCACGATAGCCCAGTGTGTGTGTGTGTGTGTGTGTGTGTGTGTGTGTGTGTGTGTGTGTGTGTGTGCGCGCGCGCGGGGGTCAATGAAAGCATGTATCGTACACACACACACACACACACACACACGTATATATTTATACATGTGTGTGTGTGTGTTTTACTAAGGAAGCGGATGAATGTGTGCGTTTGTGTGTGATGAAGCCGTAAAAGCCAATCAGCCGTAACACTGTTAGTCTGGTCAGAGTAAAGGAACATTCTGCACAAACAAGCCTCCTTCTGTGTGTGTCTGTGTGTGTCTGTGTGTGTCTGTGTGTGTGAGACGGACTACCTGTTGTGCCCCCCCCCACATACACACACATTAACAAGCTTTATGGAGTGTTGAGAAAGTTCTTTAACAACCGATGTATTCAACCTGCAGACACACCTTCAGTGTGTGTGTGTGCGTGTGTGTGTGCGTGTGTGTGTGTGTGTGTGTGTGTGTGTGTGTGTGTGTGTGTGTGTGTGTGTGTGCGTGTGTGTGTGTGTGTGTGTGTGTGCGTGTGTGTGTGTGCGTGTGTGTGTGTGTGTGTGTGTGTGTGTGTGTGTGTGCTGGACAGAGACCGTGTTTGTCCACGTCCTCTCAGTAGAGAGACGTTACCTGTCGATGGTTATCGGACAACACAAAAGGTGCAGAACTCCCCGTGTGCGATAAGCAGCAGAGAGGTCATGTGACCTGAGGGTCGCTCTCAGCCAATCACAGACACGACGTCATGAACGTAGAAATGTTCTACTGAGTTACATTTATTTAATTCTGCCTAACAACTGATTTTACTTCTGGCACTTTTTAGTATGTTTGGACTAATATTTAGAATGTAGAATTTGTACTTCTACCCTTTAGTAATACTACACTTACATTTATTGCACAACAGCATGTGAATTTTATTTATCAAACTCTGGTTTGGAAAGAAATACTTTGTGGATTTGTAATTAATAAAATACGTAGTACAATAGTTATAAGTACTTTTAAGGTGTGTATAAGTACTTAAACAAGTACTTAAACGTGTGTATAAGTACTTTTAAGGTGTGTATAAGTACTTTTAAGGTGTGTATAAGTACTTAAATGTGTGTATAAGTACCTTTAAGGTGTGTATAAGTACTTAAACGTGCGTATAAGTATTTTTAATGTGTGTATAAGTACTTAAACAAGTACTTAAACGTGTGTATAAGTACTTTTAAGGTGTGTATAAGTACTTAAATGTGTGTATAAGTACCTTTAAGGTGTGTAAGTACTTAAACGTGCGTATAAGTACTTTTAAGGTGTGTATAAGTACTTAAACGTGCGTATAAGTACTTTTAAGGTGCATATAAGTACTTAAACGTGCGTATAAGTACTTTTAAGGTGTGTAAGTACTTAAACGTGCGTATAAGTACTTTTAAGGTGCATATAAGTACTTAAACGTGCGTATAAGTACTTTTAAGGTGTGTATAAGTACTTAAACGTGCGTATAAGTACTTTTAAGGTGCATATAAGTACTTAAACGTGCGTATAAGTACTTTTAAGGTGTGTATAAGTACTCTTGCTGCTGTATTATCTGTCACTTTGTGTCCCTGCAGAGATCTCAGCATGAACAATGTGACCGTGTTGGACACCAGCGGAGCTCTGACGGACCTACACTTCCTGGAGGAGCTGTGAGTCACACACACACACACACACACACACACACACACACACACACACACACACACACACACTAAAGCGGTGATGCAACTGTTGACATTATGAAGCAAAAAGTAACGTTCATCAAGAAGAGAAATAACGCGCCGACTTCATCGCCTGTTTAGTTGTTCTGGTTTTGATGTCGTCATAAAATACGAACAATGCAATGAAGAATTATGAGACAATCAGACAGACAAACACACACAAAGGGGACACACGGAGGGGACAGAGGGGACAGAGGGACATACAAGGGGACACACGGAGGGGACAGAGGGGACAGAGGGACATACAAGGGGACACACGGAGGGGACAGAGGGGACAGAGGGACATACAAGGGGACACACGGAGGGGACAGAGGGGACAGAGGGACATACAAGGGGACACACGGAGGGGACAGAGGGGACAGAGGGACAAACAAGGGGACACACGGAGGGGACAGACGGACTGAGGTTGTTTCTGACCTCACAGAGACCTGAACATGACTCTGACTGCTGTTCTGCTCTGCTGCCAGCTGTGTGTGTGTGTGTGTCTGTCTGTGTGTGTGTGTGTGTGATATTTGTCACCACGGCGTGAGAAACATCACCACGGCGATAGGACACCGCAGAGGTGCATGCTGGGTATCAGCGCCTGGCTGAACTCTGCTCGGCCTCTGAGAGCAAACACACCGGTGGATGAAGACGTGAAGTCATCGGTTTGTGCGCCTGTGTGTAGCGATGTTTCACACACACAGACGCACACAGACACACACAGTGCTGTGAGGTTGACCTGCGGGACCTGTGAAAGGTTAAAGGTCGTCTGGAGAAAGTAGACATGTTCTGAGATGTTCACACCTCAGGAGTCTCTCTCCGTCTCAGGCGTTTGGCGGGAAACAACCTGTCAATCATTCCCAGAGGGGCGTTCAGCGGCCTGTACAACCTCAAAGTGCTGTAAGTCCACACGCACACGCGCACACGCATGTTGGCATGTTCACCGCTGCTAATCATTCACAGCTTAATGAATATGTTTTCTCATATCAAGCGTTTCATATTGAGGATTCTCAGTTACAGTTTTACATTTTAACTGTGATGTTGATATTTTAGTCAGTAATTTGATATTTAACAATA